>NW_008584537.1:0-9924 GCF_000691845.1 Merops nubicus | reverse complement strand
CACAGCCTTCTGGTGTGTCAGCCACTAGCTAATGCTCCATGCTAAAGCAATGGAGCAACTTTTACACCTGAATAATGGAAGCAGGCAGTGAGAACACCTACAGATCAAGAATATTTTCTTAAGCAGACACCTTCTGATTAAGGTAGAGATTACATTAGTTTCTGGCTTCACTCACTATATCCAAGTATAAATGTAATGTGAGAGTATCTGATTAACAGCTATTTGGGTATATAATCTCTCTATATATATATCTTAGAGTGAAGGGTTAATATATCAGAAGAAAATTAAAATAATCTATTAGTGATATAGGTTGCTTGAAATATAACGATTTTCCCGAGTTGCCAAATTCCTTATTCCATATGTTGCTCTTACAAAAGCACGTATAATGGGTATTAGAGAAAGAAAAGGACAGTGGTTTTCACATCCAGACTTCTAACTGTTACCATTGAAAAGGGCCATGAGGTACCTGTAGGTACAACTCATTCTTTTTCTGCCAGTGCACTTAGCAGTTTATTCATCTTGGGGAGAGTTTATTTGTTATTTTGCAGGATGGACTGCACTGGAACTTTGCAGCTTGCTGTTCTGAGTGGAGTCTGATTTCCTGCTGTCTCTCTTCATCATCTCTCTCCTTTTGTCGTTCTCTGGCCATTCTCTTGCCTGAATCTCTGAACAGTGGGCATGCTTTTCATTTTAAAAATTACTCCTGCTGTGAGCTGTCTTCACAGGATTGAACATTCGTGATTTTGCTCTTCAGCAGGTCTTTCCACTTTTGAAGAAAGAGTTCAGGGCTAGCCACTGTGTTCTGGCCATTGCTTCTTCCCTCCAAAATGAACTTCATTCACACGTCTTTTTCTCTGCTGCCCCCTTGTATCATCAGTTTTGAGAAGCACCACTGTTTCTGCTAGGCTCTACACGCAGGTATTAATTTTGCCTTTTAATTTTGACCCTCCACCCGAGAGACGCCCCATTCATGGCAATCACCTGCTGGGCCTGGTAGACAGCAGCACTGGGATGTCACATCAGAGGTCCTGTGCAGTGGAGTCTTCCCAGGCTTAGGAATCCCACGGAGACAGTCATGTAACTAGTTTTGTGTTTTCTCACTGCAATACCTGCATGGTCCCTCTATGACAGAACCCGCTTCTGACAACCCCTGTGGTACTTCTTGCAGAATGTTGCATTTTAGGCCTGCTGTACAAATGTACTTTCATACCCTAAAAAAAAATGCACTGCTGGGCTCCTGCAGTGAGCCTTCTTTCCCTTCTTTATGAAACAGAAAGCTTTTCTGACAATTAGAAAGGTGAAGAAAAATTAGAATGTGGAAGATTAAGAATAACAGAAGAAATACCCAATAATAGTTTATGCTTTTTCATCCTCATGGAGTTATGTGCTCCCTTGTGACAAAGGTTTGTTATTGCTGTTGTTCACACTAACGTAAGTGGAATAGCATGGGTTAAGCTCCTTTCCACAGCCATAGACAAGCATGAGTTTAAGGTTTTCTGAAGCATCCTTAGACAGCATCTCTCCTAAATAATGTTCTCTATGGGAAGAGAGTTGTGGGTTACATTATCAAGTGCCACATAGTACAGTGGAAAAAAATAAACTGGGAACTGTGAGTTACATGTTACTTGCCACCCCTAGGCCACATATTCAGGCAGTTCTTTAGCTTATTCACTGGTTTCTCAGAGGTCAAAATTAAGCTGGAGGTTTCCATCCCCTTTAAAGTAATATTACAAATTTCACTGTGATTTAAGGGGAGCTAGCCCCACTCTCTACAGGCTTAGGATGAAAATTACTGTATTTTGTCTGTTATATGTCAATTACATTAAAAGCAACATTGGTGTGGCAGCATTATTTTTTAAGCCTTCTACTAGAAGGCCTCAGGACTACAGACTCAGTTATCAGGCTTTTACATTACCCAGGAGAAAGTAACTACAAATGTAGAGGTATGAGATGTATCAGGGACAAGATCAGAAGAAAAAAAGCCTCCACTCTTCACTGTATTCTTAGCTGCTGACTCTAAGAATTAGCCATGCTAAAGGATCAGTCTCTGGGACTCCATGACATGTGGAAGGAAGAAAAAGGTCTGAGGACATCTAGTCATGTCTACTCTGGAGGTTACAACAACTGAGAGTGGTATCAAGGCACAATAGCTGTAGAAAGATAAAGAAAAGCTGAAGATGTGATAAAAGAAATGTACCACAGAAAGCTCACTCCTAGCATATGAGTAGGCTAAGAATACTTTACTGCACAATTAAAGTTACAAAGAATAAGCCCAAAGTAGCTTAGTGTGCTTCAAGTGCTGAAGATGGTGTCCATGATCATAAATGACACCACTCCTCCATGGAAATAAGATTTAGTGGAGATTTTTAATACATCTGCTCTGGAGCATTCTGCTAAACTAGGCACAGAAAAATCAGGTTGTCCTGGTTTTCTCAGAGGTGCTCTTGTCTTTTTAGAGAAAAGCACTCCTTGTCCTTCCTCAATTTGTTATTGTCTGTCATTGGCCAGTGCCGTTTAAAAAGCAGCACATTTCTCTTAAGTGCTTTTTCTTCCTAGAGCACCTTGAACATAAAAGAAATGGAGGCCTTTAGAAAACTAATGGAAGTTTAGGGTGCTCAACACCTGTGAAGAGAAGGCTCTGGTTTTCTAGTTTCTCTCCACTGCCTCTTAAGCTATCTGAATTGTTTGCACTAATGTACACATACAGCACCCTGGGTCAGACGTGATTCTCACCTTTTGTTTCTGATGCTTGTGATACAGCCCTTTATTCTCAGCCTCTGTTTCAGAAAGATGAGACGCAAGAATAAGACTTTCTGGAACACAGAAAAGAGAGGAACGTTAGAGGCTGTACAACAGATTCAAAATAGGCAGTCACCTGATGCCTGTTCCATTCCTGGATTTATGCTGAAATATGGGGGAGAGTGCCAATGCATTCGTTGAACGCATAAAATCCGTGAAGCTGTCAGGTGGGAATCAGTCAGGAAGCCTGGAGCAAGGATACCCATAATTATGCCGTCAAAAGGCTTGCAATAAGCAGCAGAATATTTTATTTGCCGTCAACCCTACAAAATGTCTTTTAAAACATCCATGTCAGCAGATTCCAGGTCCCAAGAGATGCCACTTTTTGAAAGCAGCAGAGAACTCAGTAAGGGTTTGTGGTGTGTTTGCCAAGTACAGTCAGTGGAAAACCTCACTGCTTTAATGAAGTTATAGGTTGGCAGAGGACATCTCAGTTTTGCCTGTGATTGAGACACTGTTTCTCAAGGTGAGTTAGACTTTCAAGTTGATTGATGCTTGGTTAATTTTAACTGTTAGTATCTTTTATTATTATCCATTACTTGTGCTTCAACACCAGGCAAACCCTTCAGCCATCCCCCTCTGACCTCAGCTTCTTCAGTGTGCAAATGCCTAAATCACTTGCAAGCTGACACAGAAAGGCTGGGAGAGGACATGCTGGTGGGGCACCACACCACATGGCCATTTCCCTCAGCTAGCAGAAATCTAAGCCAAAATCTCCATGAGGTCAGTATTTACTAGCGAAAGTATTTCCCATGAGCTGCAGCACCATGGTACACCTACATCTCCTCCGTATGCAAACCGGCTGGCATCTGACTAGCATGCACCCCTCTGTACATCTCACCCTTCAGTTCAGGGGCTAACCCAAAGGAAGTCAGTGTTTCCAAATTAGCCATGCCTGCTGAGGTGCTTTACCACAGTAGAGTGCTCTAACGCAGCCACGATGAAACAGTCCCGTTATCAACACCATTTACTGGAACATTGTTTTTGGCACAGAAGGCAGTTTGTGGCCCCTTCTCCGTGTGATATTGCAAGGCATACCCATACTAGTCAATAGGGATTGTTCTCTGGCCCTGAGATCCACTGGCACAGCACCACTCTCACCCATATGGCTAAATCCCTTTTCAAAATGGGGCTACAGCTGGCCTGCAGTCAGGCAGGTCCATAGTCTGTGCTAGCCCTCAGGCTGTGTTTGAAATCTGGGAAAGATGCTACCCAGCACAGGCCAAAATCATGTTAGAGGCCTTGCTATGCATCTTTCAGTATGGATGACCCCAGGCCAACACGCTGACCCATGCCCTGGCCTGGTCCGCTGGCACAAGCCTTATAATGTCACATTTTGAACCTTCTGTCTCTGCTGTGCTCATACATCAACTTGAAAGCCTGACATTTCATTTTGGTAACTGCAAACCGAAGCATCTCACCTGATCTTGAAGTTGAGCAGAAGATGGGAAATGCAGCTTACCATTTGTATTCAGAGTACTTGTATCTCTTAATTTCTTTCTCCTGCCTTGATAAACCACTCTGAGGTCAACAGTATCTAATTCAGCTAAATTGTGTCATAAAAGCTCTCTTATGACAATTTGTAGTTACAATGCAATTATCTTAATTCTGTCTCTGATGAGTCTTTTTCATCGATTGAGGTTTTGATTGACTTTATCTGTGCCTAGAAAGAAAAAAAAAAAAAAAAACCAAAAAAAAAAACCACCACCATAACCATGCCTTGCCAAAGCTTTTTTCGCTGGTTGTTTCATATGGTGCCGGCTCACTGGAGCTCTGTAAGTGATATGTGAAGCAAAAGACTCTGCTTGTCAGCCTGCTTCACAAATCCACTGAAAATAAACACAGCAGACACAGAGCTGAGCTAATGGCACACTTGATTCTGGTTGCTCATTTTTGTTTTCGGTTAATGTCGTGCCCCTGAATGTACCATCTGGAGAGGGGAAAGAAAGATTTAATCAAAAATAAAAATAGCTGGTTTAGGTTTAAGTTTTTCTTTTGTACTATGAAGTGCAGGAAGGGAAAATGAAAGGGTGTCATTTGCTGTGACCATTGAATAGAATAAGAGCTGTGAATGCCAGCAGGTCTGCTTCTCACCCATGAATGCAGAGTTTCATTTGTTTGGGGGGAAAAGCTCTGCACACCTTTCCACTGAACATCAGCAGTGCTTCTCAGTATAAACAATAGCTCATATTGTTGAGGAGGCTTCAACACCAGGATGTCAGTAATGATGGGGATTTTCAGCTGGCACTCCCTGGGATTTGTGAAGCATTTGCTGCCCATAAGTGTGCTGATAAGCTGCTTGCTGATTAGAATATTCTATCTGCAGTGCAATCGGGCTCCTGTTTCTCTGACATGTCTCCTCTGTGTCTTAAAAATACCACTAGCACATCAACAGCTTATCACAAGAAGCTATATGAATTCAGAACATGATTCTTTTGCAAGATCATTCAGGTTAGGTGTCAGCACAGACTGGAAAAACAAGGTGCTAGCAAGAGGTGAACATAACAAGCATATCTCATAATCTTTCAGTGTTATAGCCCTCATTCTCTCATTGCTGTGCTTTTTGAATATTTGTAGCCTTCACTATCCTGGTGTCTGCTTTTGACTGTAGGCCTCTCAGGGCAACTGTGTCTGTGTCAGTAACACACTCCTCCCACTAATGGCACTGCACAAGCGGTAATGAGTGAGCCCATTACAAGCAGCTGCAAATACAAATATCAGGATTGCCCAGATGCTCTGCTCTGTATCTAGATGCTCAAAACAGGAAATGAATCACCTGATTGCTCATCTGAATAATGACACAGGGGACCTGTATGTTTAATAAGGCTAACACAAAACCAGAAGCAGTTGTGCAGGAGACCATCCCGTGCTGGTGGTGGTGTCTAATAAGAGGATAGCCATGAATGACTGCAGAAATTACTCCCACATGGAAAGCTGACCTATCTGAAATAAGCAGCAATATCTGGGTTCGGTCAGATGTTGTGGTGGACGCTGATGGGCTCTTGAAAACTTCGCTTTCCTTCTTTTAGTAGGTGTGGAGAAGGTCAAAGAGAAAAAGATCTGCACACCGACACACCCTTGGCACTTGTTGATGTCATTTACAGTTGTAAAGATAAAATGTCACCCGTGCTGAAGCCCTTGTCTCAGGAGGTAATAGCTGCTCACTTTTTGGGTCTTCACTCCTCTTTTTTAAAAGCTCTTTTAAAATTGATAAAATTTTGCTTCAGAATTGAAACTGTCTTAATATCTTTGTTAAGCGAGGGGCAGCGTCTAGCAACTGAGCTTTCCTGTGTCATCTTAGCAGCAAATGTCTTCTTGTACAAGTTTAGTTAAAATACATTGAAAACATTCATTTTAACCACATGGATGTTTAAAAACTGCAATTGCCATGTGTGTATACAGAAAAACAGATTGTCCCAGCCAGATACTTATGGCTCCATTTTATCTGCTGTATTTTAGCTACTCTATTTGTATTTTAGATCATTTATGCAATTTTGGATATATCCAAGTTCTCTGAAGCCTGTGGGGTGAGGATTTACCTTACCCTTTATCTCTGAGGGCACTGAAGTCCTAACTCAGGTGTGTAGAATAGCCCTAGGATTGTGTTGTGTCTCATATAACCTCCGATTAATTTCCTCTTTGTCTTTTCCTTCAAGCAGAGAGGTGGTCTAG
The DNA here is from genome assembly GCF_000691845.1 of Merops nubicus. Taxonomy (NCBI): domain Eukaryota; kingdom Metazoa; phylum Chordata; class Aves; order Coraciiformes; family Meropidae; genus Merops; species Merops nubicus. The sequence goes on along the minus strand of NW_008584537.1, from coordinate 3,453 downwards.
TCCTGGAAGTGGCGACAAGGATTTCCTGTGCCAGACCAGCAGGGATAACAGCCATGGAGCAACAACCTGGAATGAATTCCCTTCTCTTCCCAGCCCCTGTGCAGAGCCCTGAGAGCAAGCTGCCCTGTCTCCCTCCTCCAGGCAGTGATACGAGGAACCCACAGAGGAAGAGATATCCTGATATGAGGGGCCCACACAACAAAGGAAGGGATACTTTCTTTCTTTCTTTCTTTCTTTCTTTCTTTCTTTCTTTCTTTCTTTCTTTCTTTCTTTCTTTCTTTCTTTCTTTCTTTCCTTCTTTCCTTCTTTCCTTCTTTCCTTCTTTCCTTCTTTCCTTCTTTCCTTCTTTCCTTCTTTCCTTCTTTCCTTCTTTCTCAGTACAAACTAAAATTACTTCTGTGTTTTTTTCCCTCACACTGTTCAGGCCAAAATTTCCGTGAATTGCAATATGTATTTTTAGTGTGTAAAATATTAAAGGTCTCCCTGTCCCATCACTCTTTGTGTGCCCATTAAAGCACTTGTGCAGGAAAAACGTTTGACATGGTATCTCCAAACCACTGTTAAATTATTGACTCTGTTTTCAAAACACTTTTAAATAGTCTCTGTTTTAGCATCATGGAGACAAACAAAAACTTTGAAAAAGCTTTATTTTTCTGTGAAATGTTTATTTTGTTTAGCTAAAGGAACCTTAGAGCTTCACGTATTTATTAATGGCAAACACCTGTACCTGCAGCAGAGCTATCATGAGCATTGGTGTCCATATACCCTAAAGCAATTTAGTTCAGTCAAAGTGGAGTGAGGGAGGACAAGTCATCTCTGACTGATATGCAGACTTTTTTTGTGGGAATAAAACTAGGACGCCTTGACTGCAAAAGAAACTTAAATTACTCACACTTCTGTTAAACCTTTTCACCTATTCAGGGATGGTGAGAAGAGTTTAGGCTGCTCTCTGTGCACTTTGCTCTTCTTGCCTGAGGTCTGGGAACATCTGCCCTGAGTGTGAGGGACCCAGGTGTAAAGAAGACTCCTCGCCATCACATCCTTTCTTCTTCCTTTTGTTTTTAGTTGTAAGATCAAGGTCATCTTTCCATTAATAAGTTACACCTACATTTGGGAAAAAAAAAAAAAAATCCTTTTATTTTCCAGAAAGCAGAGGGCTAAATCCACACATGCATTGAAATCCTGCTTCCAAAACTCAGGTCTTTGTAAGCCCCATTCCTCTTACTCTGGAAGCAGCTGAAATCTGTCGCATTTATAGTTTGAACATCACCTTTTTCTAGTTCAGTACCTGACTCTGCCTTATCGCAGAGAAGCCTCTCTCCCAGCCTCAGTGGGTGGCTTACTCCATCTCAGTCAGGGCTACATCTGAGACCCCCAAAACTAGGAGCTATGCTCTTCTTCAGGTCTTGCCATAGTGGAGGTTCCCTGAGGTGCTTTTTCTACCAGCACCAGTGCCCCATTTCAGGGATTCAGCTGGTTGCCATCACTCACCTATACCAGAAGGGATTAACCCATTGCATTCCCCAACAGCCCCAAGACTGCCTTAACCACAGGCGGTTTAGACTGTTTCCCAGGATGGAATTGGATCAACTCTGCTCTGGGTATATTCTGCGCTGTGCAGAAAAATCAAATTCTTGTTGGAAATAGAGGAAGGAAAGGCATCACTTCATGTGCTTCAGGTCTTCTTTGGAAGCAGAAAAGATGAGGTCTGAGGTCCCAGTAAGTCATGAAGCATTCAATAGTCAGTATCCAAGAAGAGCAAGCTACCCAGAGCATACTGCTATTTACAAGTTTGAATGTGGCTTTCATGAGCAAGGGAGACTCAACAGCCTGTCTCCAGAAAGGAATAGCCTTCCTGAATGCACAAATCCAAAGGAGGAACAGGCTTTAGATGTGCACTACTTGTTAGTGTTTGCTGTTGCCTATCTTCATCTTCTCAAACCACAGCCGCTCCTCGGACCTCGTCTCAAGGCAAGCACTCCTATGCATATGCTGTATATGGAGACTAACACAGATGTTGAGGGTGCTTTAGGGTAACTACGAACAAGGCTGTGATCCCCAACCACACCTTTTGCCACCAGAAATATTTTTATAGAGCTTTAAAACATTGTCAATGTTATGTCAATTTTCATGATTTTCCCAACTTCAGTAAATGCTGAATGACATTTTTATACTTCATTTTTCCTGTCTATACGAGGTGATAGTTTCTAGATCCACATGACCATCAGTATATATTGTTAGATTAATATTCATACAATATGCATTCAACGAGGCAGTTATCTGAGCTCTGCAACATTAGCATGCAGACAGCAATCATTTTTAAAAGAATACAGGGCTTTTAGCTTGAATCTCATTGAATCAAAATTGCTTATCTACAAAAGTGGATACCATATTTCAGGAAATATAATTGCAGTTGCAAAACTATTTATATAAATAAAATTAGAACTGGGCTTATTTTTCACAATGACTACATGACTTTAGCTCTTGTTTTGCAAATTGTTTGCAAACAGTAGAAAAGTTTTCACTTCAGTGTAGTTCACTACTAGAATTTATTTTCTATATAATTTAAACACATTCTTGATTTATAGTTTGTTCAAAAGAAATTTACACCAGCATTCAACATTCTTTGTTGAGTTGTATAGGTCAATATTGATTGATAGTGCATATCAGATGGTAGCTTTCTGTTCCCTGATTAGATGACATTCTTATAGTAAGTTTTCCAATGTCAAATCTAATGTTTTTTGCTTCCAAAATTACTTTTGATGAGAATTCTTTTGCAATCATTCAAAATGTCACTTGTTCCATCTATCACTCTTTCTAGCTAGTATATATCATAGAATATTCAAGCAAGGAAAATAAAAAGGGAGCCAACACATCCAAAACAAATGCATGCCAATGGAATTTGCTGAATTATTCACCTCTACGGGAAAACAAAACAAAACAAAACACCAAGAAAAACAAACAAACAAACAAAAGCCAACACCTTTACTCACATCATGGTGCACACTCATAAGGTTGCAGAGTCCTGGATTTAATAAGTCTCAAAAAACATTCCCATATGGAAAAGAACAATTTCCTCTAACTATGAAAGGAGTGTTTATAAGGGGAATTATCCATGAACATAAAGAAGTTAATATAAACCAAACCTAGTAGTTTTCACCCAAGAGGGCAGAGTTGGGTGTGAAGTAGCCCTGTACGTTACATAACCAGTCTCCATACTAGGTGGGGGAGAGAACCCTGCCTCTGGCGTGGACACAGCTGAAATCCCACCAAACGTGCACGTTTGTGAAGTTTTAGTCCAACTTGGCATGACAGAAACTGAGGCAGGTGGAAGCTAATGCGAGGTGAAACACCTGACACCACCGCCCTGGAGACACCCTGCCGCCAGAGCCAGGCAGGCGACGCCGGAGACTGCTCCTCGCCGGCAGAGGCCGCGGGGTGTGGCGGGGCGGG
>NW_008584536.1:0-5839 GCF_000691845.1 Merops nubicus | reverse complement strand
TATATATCATCTGCCTTTCCTATTCCACTTTGAGTTGATTTGTATAGAATTTAGACATTCTCAAAGGGATTACTTTTTACAGTAGTGCTAGCTTAAGCCATTACTGGATTTTTGTCTTCAGTATGACTTCACTCAAAACCCAGTCCTTACACAGGGTGAGATATAGGTAAAAGCATGGCTACTAATGCAGTGAGGAAATCAAGTTTCTGACTCTGATCCCTTTGGACAGGCCAGAGAGAGCAGAGAGCTTCTTCCCACAGACACGGAGGCCAAAAGCCATCCTGTACAGAACACTCCAAGCTGTGCCCCAACGCACGCTGCAGTGACGTGAGCATGGAGGGGATGGCTGGCGTGGCTGTGGGCTATGCTGGTGCCTGCAGTTGTTTCTGGGCTGGGCTACCTCTGGTTTATGGAGCTACTTCACGTTACTGCTGTGAAGAATAAAAGCCTGAGGAGCGTGCTGAGAGCCAGAACAAAAGGTGTTGCAGTTACTGCTCTGCTGTTTGCATTTGATCAGAAATTACACAGGACTGGGTAGATGAGCAATGACTGTGTCCCTTGGGGATGTGGTTATATGGTAACCAGGTAGGACAGAATCTGGAATAAATGGCAGAAGACCCTCCCTGAAAAACTAGAGTGGCTGTGGAGGTGCTTTTATGTTAGCAGACCTGGTTGTCAGAGCCAGGAATGTACGTCAGGTCTTCCCATACCTGCTGGAAGGTGTCTGGAGACTCAAGTGGCAGATCAAACAAGCAAGCTACACACCTTAATCTTAAAGAGTGGATCAGCTCAGGGGCTGCTTATCAGTAAGGAAGAGTTCCATGGCCTACTCCTTCCTCTTTCAAAAAATGATTTTCTTTTTTCTCCTACAAAGAGGCTGGTGTTTGTTCTCAGTGATACTGAGCTTTCAGAGAAGCTGAACTACTGACTTGTGAGGTCTCCCCACTGCAGGTATGGCTTCCGCAAGCGTAAAGCACCAATTTCCAAAACCATGTCTAGCCCTCAAACTAGGAAGAGGACTGCCACACTGGGGCTCACAGACAGGTTACCTTGTGTCACAGAAACATGAACCCTGACTGTCCACAGAGAACAGAGCTGTTGCAACAGCTGTGGTAAAAAATGGGGCACATCAGTGCAAAACAGTTAAGTACCACAAACCAGGGCTCCTGAGGGAGTGCTCTCAGATCTTCTCATAATTGAGAGGTCTCAGTTTACTTCAGGCTTGAGGTTTTCCCAGGTTAAACTACCACAGTACAGATTAGCAGTGTAACTATTTATCCTTTATGAGAAGCAGTTACCTCCCTGGCTCTTGAAAGGCACTTTCTTGAAAAGGGTCTTTCAAGAGGGACTGTCTCCTGAAAGGGGTCACTTCTGTCTGCTCCTAGAAACAGGCTGGAAGGCTCAGCCACACCACCCTGAGTGACAGGAGTGCTTCCACACAGAGCCAATCAATGTCCCCAGGCATCCATGTCTTGTTAGTCCAGGGGGCTCAGCCTCAATCCAGTAGCAGCCGTGGCTGGTGCTAATCCTGCTCCAGTCAAAGTTTGAATCATCACTGCCCTGCCTCTAGACCTCTCTGCAGGGTGGGTTTATTGAGCGAGGTGTCCGAGATGCAAAGATCCTTAAGATGAGCGAGGACTTCATTAGAGAGAACGGTACGTGAGTTGTCCTTGAAACAAGCTACAAAGACAGCAGATAAATCTGTCACAGCAGCTCTGACTGGCTGTGACACTAGGAACTACTCTGCTAGGTCTGAATGAAGCTGTCACTCCTCACTGTCTGAGGGTCTTTAATTCCCTTTCTCCTGGGGGAAGAACCTTGCATGAGAAGTTCAGCTGTGTGTACTCCAAGTCTTGTGAATCACTCAGTTGTGGTCAAAGCCACTGTCATCGTTCAGTCCTTAGCTGGCTTCCTAAACAAGCCTGCAGAGAAAGAGTCAAGATTGCTGTGTAGCAAACACATGAGTTTTGACAGGACACTGCCAGCACTGCTCCCAGACGCCGGGGAAGCCACAAGATGGGCTGCACACTGTCTGACTGGAGCAGCTCTAGCACTGCATCCACAGCTAGTGCAGTCTCTGGCTGCTTTTCCAAGCACGGACAAAGAACCAAGCCTGTGAACTCCCACTAGCATCTGCTGAAGCTTCATATCCCAAAGGAAAAATGGATTTTTGCTTACATGTATCTTTAAGCATTTCAGCAGCAGAGAAGGCAAGGGCGTAGACACCCTCTCTAGCTAAAAACACAAAGCCATTTTTTGTCTTTGTAAGAGAAAAATTACTGCTGCTCCTTGACTTCCTGTCTAGGACAGGAGATAGAGAAGGATTTAAAAAGCTTTAGCTCCTTCAGTTCCTTCCTGGAAAAAAGCCTTTAGGACAGGTACTGTGTAATTCCCAGTCAGGTGATTTCTAGAAGATGATAGGACTGTCTCAAACCCAGGTTCCAAGAGGTGTGTAGAGAGCCTTGAGTTTTTCCAGGCCCTGAGTTGTTACAGGTCAAGATGAATATCAGCAGACAACAGAGAATTTTTTTTTTTCCTCTCCTTTTCCCCCTTGTGCTTCACCTTGAAGCAGCTGTTAAGCAAAGCCAGAAGACTCCTCTGCCCCTCAGTGTATTTAATACAGCCTTGGCAAAGGGACTGCAGTCTGTCATCTCATGAATATGGGAATTGCCTAATTCTCTAGCTATTCTTATTACCTCAGCCTGAGGGTCCCAGCTTTCCATAACTAATTCCTGAAATCACAGACTTTCCACTGTCCTTACTGTCCTTGAACAGCAAATTGCAGCTCCTCATAAAACTGATGCTGGTGTCTGCAGTGGTGACAGGATTTCCCCGAGCAGGGGTGGCACTGTGGGCAAGGCTCCTGTGCCCAGAACTCCTGTGCAGCTACTGAAGCCACTCACCTGTTGCTGCTGTAACTTGGAGCAGGGTGTTCTGAAAAGAACAAATGCTGGGTGGCACTCTGTGGAGGTTCAGGGCTGGCTGGACAGCTCTGAAGCCCAGGCAGCAGACTGGCAGCAGCAACACAATCCATCCCTGGCAGCAGAGGGGACCCCTCAACCTGTCCCTGTGAGCCGTGGAGCTCCCTGTCTCCTTCTGCATCCCACCTCGTCTGCAACTCCCACAGAGGCTCGGGATTTGCAGGACCTCCCCCCTGCCACTTCATTTGCCCCACGCTGTCACTTCTGTTCTCAGTCTGCCTTCCTTCCCTCTGCCCATGCCCCTATTTGCTGCACCTTCATTATTTTTCCTAATGTCACTGATCCTGCCAGCCCTGTCCATCCTACCAAGACTCAGAACTAAAGCTGTTCCTGTGCTGGAAGGTGATAATGGCTGCCAGGAACCAGCTGTTAGAGCTCCTGCAAACTGCAAGGCTGCTGGAAGCTGAGGCTGAGCTAATTACAAAGCAAACTGCAAAACTTCTGGAGATTCTGACCAGAGGAGCCTAGCTTATTCCCACAGGCAAGTGGGTGCATCTTTGAATACTGGCAGGTGACTTGTGAGCAGGAAAGTCACCAAGCTGTGGACAGCTTTACAATCCTGGCTGCAGAGTGCTGCATGTGATCCTTCCTCATCACCCAGCCACCCACAACTCTCTGCTGCCAAGCTGCTCCAGACAAGGAGAACGTGCTCACATGCTGCAGGGGCAGCTGAGGAAATCTTAATGTTTGTTTCAAGGGCTAGATCCCTGCAGAGCACAGGCAAGGAAGAGCTTTTCTCAGAGGCCAAGAAGTAGCTACAGTAGCACAAGCTACTGAGTCACCTTCATGGCAAGGTGGAAAAAAAAACCAAGTTCTTCCTGTGTCTTCTGTGATGAAGGACTTTTTTGTTTTTTCCCCCCCGGGATGCTCCCAAAAGCATAACTGCATCAATTGTAAATAAAAACTGGATTATGTCTTCTAGTAGTTCATCTTTTCTTCATGGTTCAAAACTGGCCCATACAGAAGCCATAGAAGGAATCACCTTGGAAGCCCATGGCTTTGTAATCAGAACCTCCCTTTTGATTAGACATACTACAGGGCTGTAAATACAATAATTCCATCAATACTATGAAACAGACATGCTGCATTTTTATTAACATAAACAAGTGCTAATGTGCCACAGAGCTAATCTGATATGACAGTAATTGGCTGATGCCCAGCCATGGAGGCCCTGGAGCTATGCCTGCTCTCTAAAAGGACTGTCCTCTGAAACACAGGAAAGGAAACCAAACTGTGATACCCTATCTTGTCTGCCAGCAGTGAACAACTCCTCTGGCAACTGCAGCACTGAGGTGTTGGGGGGGAGATTTTTTGGGTTTGGGGGGAGTGTATTTAAAGTGGAATGTGATCTCGAAACCAGGACTTCCAGAACATCTTGCACCGAATGGATATTAAACCTGGAAAAGCCATAAAAGCATTCAGCCTGCTCCTTTCCCTTGCCTCTGTGACTATATCATCACCTAGTCTGCAGTAGGCTTTTCTTACGCAGCTGAAGCTTAAGAAGCTTAGAACTTTGTAGATGCTCTGGGGCTCCCGTTGTTGTCTCTGTGCAGTGCTCCACAGACAGGAGCAGCAAGACCCAAGTCTGAGACTGCAGCTGGGGTTCTCTGGTTAGAGGTCTTAAAAGAGATCAACGTAAGCAATACCTAAGGATGGGAAGCAGATCTCAAACACATCTCCTGCCTGGGCCATGAAAGCAAGTGGACAGAGTCAAGAATAGGCTGGGATCAGGAGTCTTCTGGTTACAGCCACAACAGGAACCACTTATTTTGCTTTTCGAAATAAGCCCTTAAAAGCGAGTCCAGGTTCTCTCTTTGTGAGGGAGGCTGTCAAAGAAGGCACAGCAGATATCCAGTCTTTCTGTACTTGGTTCATCAGCTCTGTGTCTGCTTCACTGTCCGGCTCTACAATACCTTGCCTCATGCACCCTCACCCATGATGGAGCTCTTGGGTTCTGCACCAATACCAACCAAAGAACAGAGACTTGTTTTAACGAGAAAACACTCTTCTCAACAGCATGGCACCAAAGGCACATAGTTTTCAGTAATCTACAAGAGCAGTAGCTCAAAATCCCAAAGCATACACGGCCTGTCAGTGCCCAAAACAGTTCCTGGAGCAGCCAGTGAAATTAAAAGATAATTTCATTAGCGGTGTTGGGGAAGAATACCCTAAACAGAGGATTTAGAATCTGTGAGATGATGGTTTAGGTTCAGGATTTGACACAAATCTTTCTAGGTCTCCGATCTGCTCCTCCATCTGTAAAATGGGATCAATAAAACCTCCCCAACTTGCAGCAGGGGTCCCTGTCTTAACTGATGCCTATGAAGCATTTTGAGAGCCATGAATGAAAGAAACCATTGCGAAGCCCTCCGGCCTTACTATAACACCAACAAACAATGCAGAGTTGTTTATAACGCTTTTCTGCACCACAATGACTAGGAAACGAGAGAAGGCAAAAGTGCAGATACATCCAGCACTGCTTTGCTGCAGTATAAATAAAAATGGTAGGAGCAGGTTTTACAGATTTCGCTCTGGGGAATCCTGTCATAGCTACTGTTTTCAACAATGCAGTCAAACTTCTGTCTCTATGGATTCAAACAGATTCCCTTGCTAATGGCTCAGGTATCCAAACCTAGTACAAATTTGGGAACATCCGTAACAGTTGAAAACGTTTTGGATCACATGGAGACGAATTAAGAAATTACTCACTTCACCCCACAGGTTTAAAAAGCTGGGTGCTGCTCAGCCACTCCTGACAACAGTTAAACCCAGGCCGATACCGCACCAGCGCACGACGCTGCACCTCGCGAAGGACAAAAGCCCACGGCGTGCGAAGGGCTCTAACCGCCAACCCGACG
>NW_008584535.1:0-1382 GCF_000691845.1 Merops nubicus | reverse complement strand
CCCACAATTTATGCAGAGTGACAGAGTCCTTCTGAAATCTGGGAGCAGAAAAACAAGAGGAAGGTTTCTCTCAGGCTGGCAGATAATTAAGGACCTGGCAAAGTCCTTTCAAATCTTCTCTTCCTAGAAGGGAGGCATAGGGGTACCTGAAATCCTGATTTACACTTAGTATGAGAATATGCCATAGAATATTACCTCAGGATTCATACAGAGCTGTGAAAGGGAAGAAAAACACCTACTTGTTTGTGAGAAATAAAACCTAGGCTAGGATTCATGCTCTTCAAACACAAAACTCCCCTATGCCTCTCTGAGAATGAGATTATTTGCAAAAATCTCTTTTAATCTATTTGCAAAAACCTCTTTTAAAATCTCTGCACGCCCTCACCCCTCCCTTGTTTGTTTATTCCCCTAATTCCAGTGGTGCCATGGTTCTGCTTTGCTGGGAGATGACCACATTGCTCTAAAACTACCCAGGCATCACCAAGAACCACCAGGAGAGCAAGTTTGGGAGACAGGCAGGACCTGACTTCTCCTAAGTCATGAGCTCTGGAGGACACAGGGAGATCTTAGTGCCACAGGGGTGGCCGGGGATCACCCAGGGCCCACCTTTGGCCAGCAGACACCACTGCTGCTGCCAAGAGCCATCAGGGTCCTGGGGCCGGGGAGATGCCTGGGATGGGCACTGAGGCTTGTGCTCCTCCTGCAACAAGGGAAAGGGCTGGGAGCAGCCGGTGCCCCCGGCTCCAGAGTCTGCTTCTCTGGGTTTATATTTAGTTCAGCTCACTCGTGATGAGAAGCACCCAGAGGAAAGAAAAGGCAACACACAAAGCCAGGATTCTCTGCTGGCTTCTGTGCATTCAAAACTAGCTGCAAACAAGGACGAAATTTCACAGAAGCAGAGAGTGTTAAGGGTTGGGAGGGACCTCAAAAGATCATCTAGTCCAACCCCCCTGCCAGAGTGGGAGCACCCAGAGCAGGTGACACAGGAACATGTCCAGGTGGGTTTGGAATCCTTCCAGAGAAGGAGACTCCACAGCCCTGCTGGGCAGCCTGCCCCAGGTTTGGGCACCCTCACAGGGACAAAGCTTTTCCTCATGTTCCTGCAGAACCTCTTACGTTCCAGAGTGCACTTCTCCCTCCTTGTCCTAGCACTGAACACCAAGCCCCTCTCCCTGCACCGTGGAGCACGGGATCCAAGAACAGCCGAGAGGAGTGTCTGTGCTTAGCTGGGTGCAGTTTGACACCACCCCGGGTCTGGGTCCCAGCAGAAGCCCCTGTGACTGCTCCTCCAGCTCCTCATGGGACCTCCACACAGCACGGGGTGCAGCCCCCCGGGCTCCCTGGGCCCTGCTCTGGGGGTACTGCGGGGTACTGTGGGGGTA
>NW_008584534.1:0-2034 GCF_000691845.1 Merops nubicus | reverse complement strand
GCAGCGGCACCCGACCGCCTGCAGCGCGGGGAATCCTGTACGCACCACCCACAGCTCCTCAGCAGCTAAACGCCCGACAGGCGAGACCCTACTGGACAAAAAGAGAAGCTACTGTTTTTAAACTTCCCAGGCTATTTACCTTTATTGCCAATGCTTTAGTCGTAAAGTGAACATTTTAGATAACCTAGCAATGTTAGAGAAGCACACAAGAGCTGTGAGCAAAGAGAGCAATGCGATTAATTATCTGCTTTAGGAGATAAATTACAAGTTTCAACTACAAGTCAAGATGACCAGTAAACACGAAAGAAAAAAATTTCTTTTGACCCGATCCAAATGCTTTAACTACACAATAAACTAAAGATAGCTCCAGTGGGAAATGGGCTGTTTGTAGTTAAAGCATTTATTAACACAAACCTACATTTCCAAGTACTGCTGAAGTTTGACACATACTTCCTGTACAACAGTAAGAAAACATCTGATGAACAATGTTGGGAACCAGAGTTCTGAATAAGGTATGCTGATGACTCAGGCATCTCTTGGAAAACCAATATATTTTGCTTGCATGTGGTTCCTTCACACGAACAGAAAACAACCGTAACAAACTTTGAGGTCTCTAGAACAAACTCTCGCCTTTTGTGGAGCATGGGATTTTCTTCTTTTGAGGGAAGATGAGTCAGTGCTATGGCAACCTCTCTACCTTTCAATCAGGCACCAGCCCACTGCTCATTCACGATTTCTCTTCTTACACGCCAATAAGCTGAAAAATGTTAAAGTTTATCATCCAACTAGCTACTCATTACTCTCAAAAACCAATGAGATACTCACTTTGGAGGCAAGTAATTTTTTTTTTTTTTTTCTCAAAATATTCTCAAGATTGGACTTCCTCTCCCCCCTCAACATGCAAATAGGGATAAAACAGGTAACAAGGAGCTTCAGATAATATAATAATCAGATGACTGAACAGGAATGAGAAAAACAATTCCCTGCCATGAAAGCCACTGGTTATTTTATACAGTTTCTCCACATACTTGGACAAGTATCCATCACCCACAGATGCTGATCACAGCTTTAGAATTATTGCTGATTTAAATTTTTTACTGCAGTATGGATTACCAGGTGATATACCACAATCAATCTCCAACTACCCTTCAAGCTTATCCTCAATTTGGAACTAAAGTAGTCCTGAACTACTGACCTCCAAGCAGTAGTTTAGCTGAAAACTGTAACATTTATTTTTTGGGATTCCGTACAGAAAGCTCAACAGGCTGCTCTGACCAGTGTTCACCAGGCATTATGTAACAAGAGTACCTAATACAAAAATTAAGGGATATTAGGTGAACCATCAACAACAGGTTTTGTAAAAGATAACCTTGCTCTCAAAAGTTGTCAGGTGCACAGGAGCAACAAATGAAGTTGTTAAATGCAGAAGACACACACACAGCAGGTGACACAGCAGCAAGCCTCTGCTACGTTCGCCTGCTAGCACACCGCAGTTAAAAGCACTACCGACTGAGGAGTGAAGAGACCAAATTAGTCTCTGCTGAAGCGACCAAAATCAGTGCTGACTACTTCCAACTAGGATAGCAGTCTTTGGCGAGACACGCCCTCCCTCCAAGCGAGCTTCTTGTGTGTAAGCTGGACCACTTTAAGCAACTGTACCTTAAGCACTGTATTCCCACTGTCCACTCCTACAACTGCAGCCGTTAAATTTCCACACTGACGACATGAAAGCACATGTTTAGATACACGTTTGTCCTCTTATAGAAGTATCACGTGCCATAAAAAAGAAAAAACAATCGGGGAGAAGGAGGTGGCCACATCACCAACCAGAACAGTTGCATTAACTAGCAACTGTTACCTCTTAAAAATACATTTTTTTTAAAAAAAAAGCAGTGTAATGCAATTTTAGGTTTCCTTTACTCGAGCCAATTCAGTTCACTTCAAGCAGAGAGCTGTAGAAGGTGCCCATTATTTTTACAAAGAAGAGGTTTTCAGCAAGTCGTGGTGCACAGCTAAATGACTGGTGCCGTGCCA
>NW_008584533.1:0-2722 GCF_000691845.1 Merops nubicus | reverse complement strand
CCCTTCCAGCCCCACCAGCTGGGACTCCAGAGACTCAGGGTGCTGCTGCCAGAGCCTTGGTGAGGAGAGGAGGAGAGCTCCCCCAGCTCCCTTCAGAGGGTGGGAAGACTCATGGGCTGGAGCAGAAGAGAGGACCCAGGGAAGACCCATGGTCCTGGCTCTTGAAAGGTCTTTTCATGTGAGGAGGAGCCCCATGCAGCTGGATCCTTCACCAGGGCTCATTTTGGAAGTGCTCTGCAGCACCTTCCTTCCCTTGCACACTGAGGACTGAACATCCTCAGCAGCCACCTCTCTCCAGGGCTGAGGTCTGCAGGCAGTGGAGTCAGCAGGGGATGATTCATTGGTGCTGAAGCTGAAGACATCTTGAAAGACAACCGTAAGGGAGTCTTGGTTGAAGCAGGAATTGTCCTGCAGAGAACTTGGAGCTTTCAGCTTTACAACAAGGACAGTGAGGCAAAACAGAGCACCCCAAGAACAAGCTCTTGGGATTTCTCTGGAAGAGGAGCCAAGGGAGGTTTTGGCTTTTCCAGGGAGGACCTGACAAGTTTCAAGTAAAGCAAAGTTCACAAATGCACAACAGAGTAAAATTTGGGCATCTGGAGGCCACCAGGCAGACCCACCAGCCCTGGAGTGCTGCATCAGCAGGGCTCTTCAAAATACCTGCACTTGAAAGGCAAACTGGGAGTAGAAAGAGCCAAGTGACACAACACTTGGCAAATGAATGAGCAGAGCTCTCCCATTATCCATCACTGATGACATTTCTACCTGGGTTTTCCTGCAGGATGATTATAAAATACTGGGGGTTGGGTTTTTTCCAAGAGTTAAGTATCACTGCAAGTTGCCAAGTCCCTTTAGTGAGCACTTGGGAGAACATGTCCTTGGTTCCCAGCGTGGGGAGCAGAGGTCTCCCTGCTGCAGTTTTCTCTGAACACCCCAATTAGTTCCAAAGTCAGCTTTGAAACCATGAACAGCATGAGAGGAGTGACAGAGGTGACACCAGGGCCCTTTGCTGCCTGCACAGGGTGAAGAGCTGGAGGGTTGCTCAGTGCTTCCAGAGGATGAGAGAATCTCCTCTGGAAGCCAGTGGTGGTTGCTGAGAGCCCACGGGTGACAGAACCAAAGGTCACCTCAGCAAAAGGCTGTTCCCTGCTCAGAGCCTGACCCCACCCTGCCAGCTCATGGTCTCAGTTTCAGACCAGCACACCCAGGCTGAGGAGGGAGGGAGCAGTTGGCCCCATTGGATTTAAAAAAACCTCAAACTAAATAACCTCACCTGATGCAAAGGCTTCAACACAGTGCAGGGTACTTCCTAAAAAAGAAAAAAAGGCACGGTTTGGTTTCCAAAGAGACTCAGTTAAGAAGAAACAATGTCCCCAAGGAGACCTTCTGGCCTTTCAGGACTGGCAGGGGCCTGGCAGAAAGCTGGGGACAGACTTTGGAGCAGGGGCTGTTGGGACAGGACAAGGGGGGAGGGTTTGGAACTCAAAGAGGGAGATTGAGGCTAGAGAGAGTCTGCTCTAGTTGGGGATGTCCCTGCTCCCTGCAGGGGGTTGGACTGGGTGACCTTGAAAGGTCCCTTCCCACCCAAACCAGTCTGGGATTCCATGGCTCTGTGAAGCTTGGGATCCCCTCACACTCTCACATGGCACAGAGAGTTAATTTTAAGTACACTGAAGCTGCTGCTGGCTGGGCCATTCCCCTTTCAACACAAACTTCTTCACTAGAGAGGAAATGGTGGAGGCTTAGCTCTGGGCTGACAGCAGACAGCCCCAATCTCCAACCCCCAGAGCTCCTGGATCCACTGACCCCCAACTCACACACTGCACTCAGCTGAAGGAGATGAGGAATTCTCTCTTCTGGGCCTGGAGGAACAGGGACAGGACTAAGGAGCAGAACTGAGCTTGCTTCAGTGCAGTGGCCACGCTGGAGAAACTCATTCTGCAAGAAAAAGGCCATGTCATTATTTGCATTGAAGCCACAACCTCTCCCTGGGTTTCACCCAACCATGGTTGAGAGGAGATTTTTTTTTTATGGAGCAAAATATATCATAGAACTACTAAAAATTTACCAGAATAGTTTAGTAAATGCTTTTTTTAAAGGTCTGCAACTCCTTCCCAGTGGCCCATTTTATTCAAATAAGCCACAGAAAAAAAATTGTATAAAAAGATTTATTGAAATTCATCAATGACAAACAGACATAAAACTCAAAAGTTTGGCTCTTCTGGGAAAAAAAAAAAAAAAAACACAAAAAAAAAATTAAACCAACCAAAACTGTTGCAAATGTATTTATACAGATGAAATATTGACTAGGAAATACAAGTCACTTCTAAAGCTATTTGAAAGAGGGATATGAAAGTAAAACTGTACATTCACTAGGTATTTTTTCAGTCATTTTACTGACTTCCACTAGGTAAGAAAATACAATTTTGTATTAGTATCTCGTGCTTGAGTGTATGAAAAGAAACCTCCTAACCCTACATGCTGACCTGCCTCCTGGATTTAGGTTTGTAAAAATTTTCCAAGTATAGAGCACAAGTGGAAGTAGTTTCTCATCACTTAAAATTGACTAGGTGTTATATATTACAGACCAAAATAGTACACACCTTATTGAAAAGGGTTGAAACAGGGGGTTTTTTATTACAATTGTCAAATTCATTTCACTAGTAACTCAGGAATTAGGAACACTTTTTATATATATTTATATATATATTTAAATGCCTGC
>NW_008584532.1:526-12712 GCF_000691845.1 Merops nubicus | reverse complement strand
CGCGCCACGTCGGGTCAGCTCCCGCCACCATCCTGGCAGAGGACGCCAAAGCCTACTCATGTGCTAGCTGGCCATGTTGGCCAACCCACCGACTCAAGGGAAAATATTTTGATCGTTTTTGTCTAGATAAATTCAGTATTGCATCTACATATATTCAAAATAAAGCATGCAATTTGATAGTATATACATGTCAGAAAACAAACATATTTGTAAAGATTGAAACAATTAAAACGTGATTGGTTCAATAGATAGCCAAATCAAATTTCCAACTGCTAGTGTCATGTGCCCAGAGTGAGATTCTCTACCTGAACAAGCAGACAATAGTTAAGTATGAGCCTCAGATTCCAAACTGAATTTGAAATATAATCCCTGTGAGAGACATGACAGTATTTTAAGACTTAACAGAAAGAGGTATCCTCTGCTTGTGTTCCCAGCATGCCAAAATCACTCCAGTCTTCTATAGAGCAAACTTCTGAAAATTTGCCTCATGGATGCCTAAATCACAACTACAGCCAAAGACACTCACATATGTCACTGAGGTTAACTGGAGAAAAAAAGAAAAAAAAAAAAGGCAAAACAGAAATTTATTTTAAGAGCTTTGACCTATGTAATGAAACCAAGGTCTTCTTGAGGAGAATAAAAGGAAGCAGAATTTTTGTTAGCTGACACAGCAGAACACTTTGTCAGGTATAACAATTTTGCAGACTGGCACGTCTTTGAGTAAAAAAGAACGAAGTTACTGTAAATCCATCCAATACTTACATCCAGCTCTGAGAGTGAATCAGCAAAAAGTGACCAGCAGCTGATTCATCTGAATAACAAAAGCATGAACACCTCATCAGCTATCACCACAAGGAAGTACTCAATAATTGCACAGACACATTCTCCTGCCATAATGTAGTACTGCCAAACTGGCAAAGAGCTCTCAACATATATCCAACTACCTGCTACTCAGAAGCAGAGAAAGCGTTATATGGCATCCACATGTCTTCTCAAGGGTGTTAAATATTCACTTTCCCGTAATGGTGTTAACACTAGCTATAGAATAAGTACATTTCTGAAATGCACTTATTCAAAACCAATATGGTTTCAAGTTACTCCCCTCCACCACAGCTCAGTGAACAACTCTTGAGTAAACCCAAGCAGTAAAGACTTAGCCTAGAGCTCCTCAATGCGCTGTCTGTCTGGATACAGACATGCAAACAGCTCAGTCTGTGTGAGAGGCACTTTCCTGAAAACCTGAAAAGATGTGGCCTCATATCATGAAGTGACTGAATCAGGTGACTGCATTAGTCAGCAGGAGAAAAAGCCTAGATTAAGTAGGCAGTCTTCCACATGGAGAGAACTTACCCTCTCAGATTGTGCAGGTACTACTCAAATGTGAACAGTATGTTCTTTATCTCCTATAAAGCTACCAGGTAAGATTCTAATTCTTTGTGTTTCCATTAACATACTGAATAAATAGCAACACAAATCCATGTAACTGTCTGCCAGAAGCAGAAGTGAAGGGTTCTCCACAAAAGCTCTCACAGAAACATTCCACCCAAAGGCAGGCCACTGAAAGAGGAAAGTATGCCCATGTCATAAAGCGGTTAATCACAGGCACAAAATCTCACACTCAGGAAAGATAATGAGGAAAGAAATATCAAATAACTCAGAAACCATGACTCAGGTAGTGTTTCAACCACAAAAGTGTAACTTTGAAGACTTTTTAAAACCCATTCATCCCTTCAAAGGGAAGGGAAACCTGGGGAAAAGTTTTCAAAAGCCACTTTTTACAAGCATACTTTTAGCTACAATAGGTGACACATAGTAAAGGATAGATTCAGTTGGGAGATTTATTTTTCATTTATGATTCAAAAACTACCCACCATCAGGTTTTAGATTGGCTATGTCCACTGCAACCTTCCTGCATGACATAAACAAACTTACATATTTGTTTAGTAGTCCTAAACCCAGTAACTGATATAAAAATTTAACATGCCAGTCAGGCAAAATGTAAATATACACTGCAAACAGATTGCTCAACTAACTGAAACTGTTAGGATTATGAAGATAAAATTCAGATAATTTTTAATAATTCCTTTTTTTCCCCATTAGTAATAGAGAAAGACCTCCAGGAATTTAGACTCAACACACACTACTACAAATGGTTTACTTTTTAGAATTAGAAAACTGCAAATTTTGATGCAATTATTACATTTTCCTGTTAATATGAAATAATTTCTTTTGTTGTCTGGTACATCACCCGTTCCCTACGGCAGTTCAAAATACTGTTTTGTTCTCCAAATGCTTGACTGTATTATCTGGAGTTGAACCGTGACAGCTGTTCCTTCTCACCCTCTAGACAGGATGCATTCAGCAGAGATTTAAGATTCCAAGCCTCTGTCTGGAGGAGCTAATGGCAGGATTCTAGAGGACAGGTAATCTGCCACTAATACTAATTCTGCTGCAACCTGGTAAAATCTGGTTTTCACCCACTAAAATAAATTTACTCTTCTTTACTAGTTAGTCTGGAAATAGTATTAATTGTTGCAGCTTCCATTCCACTCATTCTATCATAAATAATGAAGTCAGTGTAAGTATTTTTTATCAGACTGACTCTGAGGGAAGAAACAGACACATATTTAGGTACACAAGGCACTGAAGAAATAATGTTATTAAAATTACTACTCGTGCATACAAAGAGGCAAGGACTGGAATTTATTACACAAATATGACATGTTCCAGTTGGGATTATGAAATACAACCTAACCCTAAAGAATAGCATATAGAATATATAACTAATAATATTTTAAAAAATGAAACTATAGCAATATGATGTAAATGAATTACTTTTGTGTGTGACACTGCTCTCTGAATAACTAATAATTAACTTGCATGTCTAATGCATCATTTAAAAGAACCTGATGAAAACATCTAAGGAAAATGATAAGTAAAAGTGATGAAAATAAATTACAGAAATAAAGTGCATAACTACAGATATATTAGTGTTACAAAACAAAGACACAACAGATTAAAGAAATGTAAGTCACATGGACAAAACAGAACTTGTCTGAACCGAAGTATTTTTGGGGAATGATGAGCAAATGAGTTTGCTCAAGATTTTCCAAAGCATTCTAAGACTGAATTTGATGAGTAGAATGGTTTTTATTTTATTGCTCCTAGAAATTGTATTGAATTGATATAGAAACTAACTTTTCAGACAGAGCTGTGAAAATAAATGTTACTGTTAGTGGTAGCACTCATATACTCATTAGTGTGAGAGCTGGCAGATTTCTTTCCCAAACGTTTAACAAATTCACATGAAGTGATACTATTGTGAGTGTGATTTATATTTGCAACAAGGACATTACAAAAAAAGAGTTGAACAAACAACCTTGGAATGACTGCACATAAGACGGAATGGTAGAAGAATCTTTGAGTAACTATGGTAACTAGTTACTGAAAATAATTGGGCTGGAAAACTTATGAACTTGAATGTCTAGAATGTATTTAATTTGTAAATAGATTACTATTTCTAAAACTTGAATATCAAGCAAAGAGACTTCAGTAAAAAAGGGTTCCAAAGGAATAACCACCTCAAAGAAAGTTAGCAGTGGAAATGTAAAACCTGAAAGGGCTTTAAAAAGGTATGACGTTAGAAGATACAGGTAGATCTTAAATGTGAAGGGAGGAAATCTGAGCTTCAAGAAATCAATTTAAACTAAACCATGGAAAGGACAATAAAATAATTTTTTTTTTTTTTTTGAAAAGGCAAAATGTGGGACTGTATTGCAGTGAAAATAAGAGAGTAAAGGTAATCTAGAAAAAAAAATCCCTTTCTTTTCCCATTTGCAGTAAGACTATGTGGCAGGTTCATATGCTGAATGGCAAGTTTTGATTCCAGTCTTAAAACAAGACAGATTCATTACCTGCATTTAGAAGGCAGAACAGGTGATCCACACAAGTATTTCCCTATTAATCAAACATCTGCAGCAAACAAAATTCTCAAATATTTTGAATGAAATGCTGAAGGGAAAACAGAAAATGTAAATAAAGCTTATGTTTTGTCACATGTAAAATAACTACTTTTCTGGATTAAACTATATGTATGATAATCTACAGGAAGACTACGTAGGATTCAATGAGACTAAGCTGTACACAAGGTACAGAAGAAAGATCTTAGTAAGGGAACTGACTACTTTAGAGATGCCAGTGGGTGTGGAGTCCCCACAGGGTTCTTTCTGAGATCATATTTTCACTCAGTATTTACATTAACAGCATTTCATCAAAACCCAGAAACTAGATTAATATAAACTGACTTCAATACAACGTGGAAGATCCTTAGAAGATCAGAGTATCTTGGGAAGAAACATATAATTTTAATGACAGAGACATCAGCATGGGATAAATGCTAACAGTACAAAGTGGAAAATCATACTCACAGAAATTACATCTGCTGTAAGCTTAAGATTCCTGTGGAAGGGGAAAGCCTGTGTGGGGTTGATCACAGGATGGCTAACAGCCCCATCTGTAGTGCAACCAAGGGGAAAAACCAGCAACCATGATACTATGATGAAACAGGATGGATCTTTCCATTGAAAACAGACTACTCAGCTGAACCTTGGTAAAAAATTCTTAGGAAAAACTTGGGAGCACTTCATGTATTAGCATCTCCTATCTTACAGCAAGATTAATGTGAGCACAAAGAACAGCTGTCAGATCTTCCATTTCCCTAATTGTTCTATCACATGAGATGAGATGAAGAGTAGGAACTTTGTCTAGCAGAGAAAAACACAGAGAAGACAGTCATTGTTAGGTCACTGCCAGTCCAGTGTTCACCACAAAGGCCTTGTTCTACAGTAAAAAAGTTTATCTTGCATTACATCGCTTTGTAATAAAATAAATATTTTATTCAGAGCATTTCCCCCCATTTTTTTGATTAAATGCATTTATCACTGTTTCTTTTGGAGGGAGAAAAAGTTACATATCACATAACCATGACAAAAACAGAGAAGGAGAAGTATCACCCTGCCTGGCTTTTTGCTGCTGTAACCAGGTACAGACTAGGTCCATGGAGCCAAAACATGTACCCAGAACGGACATTAAGCTGTTGTATGGGAACTGACTTGTTCCTCCCTAACTCAGAACATGACTGATGCAAGAATACCCTCTTAGGAACACTTCAGGAGAAATTTAGCACAATATTAGTAAATAATTCTGAAGCCAATTTAACATCTACTGATCACAGCCAATAGCAGTTGTGAACTTTTCATAGTATTACAAATATTATGCTAGAAGTGATCCTATAAAATACAGTGAACTGCAAGAAGTATGTACATGGTAAGTTAGCTTGCTTACAACACAGACGGACAGACAGGTTGAGCTACCTGAAGTTAAGAAGGCACATTTTTACATTTTATTCTAAATACAGGTTTATGGGAATTGCAGCCTAGGTAATACTTGACTCAGATCCCAACCAAGGCCATATGATTTACTCAAGCAAGCTATAAAATAACGATGAATCCCAGGCAGGGAACTTTGTATTCTGAAGCTGTAAGACATCTGATACACTTTCAGAAATGCACTAATTCAGATTTTACAATCCACAGGTGCCTAATTTCTCTAGGATTATTTGCTGAAATATTAAGAAAGTTTTCTGTTTACAATGAATATGAATCATAGGAGGCCTCCCACTTTCTGTCATGTAAGTGTGTTAGCTAAAATGCTTTTGGGATAGAAGTATTATAACACTAAAAAATATAATGGTAATTGTCATTCCTAAAATACCACTGATGTGCACCTTGGGCATTGCAGATCTATTAAAGATTAATACAACACTCCGAAGATTTTACTGTTGTTACTAGCAGTAGCTCAGTCCAGACAACTTGAATGAAGCAATCAGACCATAATCAGCTATATGACTAATCATAACAAACCTCGTACTGTTAGAAGTCGCAGTGAGAACAACATGGAGCTTGGATGGATTAAGATGAAAAGGGAAACAATTCTTTCTAGCTAATTTGCATGAATCTAATCTTACCACAAAGTTTTGCATCCCTTTCATATTGTAACGTACTGTGCCAAAAGAATAATTTGAGGTCTAAAAAAAAAAAAATAAAGATCTTCCTAATATGGAGATTTATAGAGATCAATCTCTTAAGTGCAATCAAAGAGAAGTGTAAGATATGATACAATCAGTGTCTATAAGCATATACACAAGGAGATTTTGGATAGTTCTTTAAATTTAGCAGACAAAGGCATTGCAAGATGAAAAGGCTGGATGCTGATGACCTATTCAGACTGTAGTAGGCACAGATTTTTAATCACAGGAGTAGATTGGCAGAACTTACCAGAAGATGGAAAAAAAACCTCTTTATTGCTTCAGATTTTTACTCTAGGTTGGCTATCACTGGAAGAAACATTTGTTAGCTAAAACAGAAAGAACAGTTTTGAGGTAATTCTTACATGAAATTCTTGGACTCACGTTTTTCAAGCGAGGTTATTGATATAATTTTCTACAGAATAAATTATTAAGTAGATGATCCTAACACAAATTTATTTTCATTATTGAAAATTAAAATACATTTATATGAATATAGTAACACTTATAAGTCTTTGTTTAAAATTGCATCACTAGACACTACATGTAGGTTTTTATAACATCTATTTAATGTAAGCAAACCTTTCTAAAAATTAAAAACATTTTTGTATCCTTTTCCATAAAAGATTTCATTTGTTCATGAGTCAAAGGGGAGAAGCTTCATATATACATTGCCTGAAACAGTTTAAAGATAAAAAAAAGATCACTACAAAACACAGCTTCTTTGGAATTTTCACAGCCAGGAAAAAAATGTCTTAGCTGTTAAGATCCTGTGAATTTTCCTATTGCTGTCATTCAAAGCTTCCTTCCAGGCTTAATAACCCAAAAGATGCTATGGACGTGTCAACTCTCACTGGGATATTGACAGACTATGCTTAGTCTCAGTGGGCAATACCTTCTACATTTGGTATGAAAGCAAGAACTGCAGGTTTATCTGTTCATTTAAGAGATGCAGCTGGCTGAATCTGCTCAGAGATTTGGGAAGGCTGAATAAATCCTGGAAATGATGGCTTAGTGAGATGATCAATACAGACCACTGAAATTCACTGGTGTTAGTAGTTTTTAAAATACATAACTTCACTGATAGCTACTAAACCATTACTTCTATTTGTTTTGTTACGTGGCCGTCCATACACTTGCTTTTTCCTCTCTATCATCAGTCGTTAGTCTTGGTTCCTGTGCCAAGGGGTGTGAGGCTGACAGGGCCTCACAGCCCTTGGCACAACGGTTTGTAGTCATGTTCCTGTCTCCCTGGCAGAATACAGCAGTGGGCAATGGACCACTTGGACTCTCCAAGGACTCTCAGCCCGAGACTTACTCCCAAGCAAATCAATTAAACTGCAAAACAATCCACTAGCTTTTGTTCCAGCCTTCATAATCACCTGCTCTTTGCTAAGATGACAAGCCTTCCATAGTCTGCTCAAGCTTCTTTGCTTAGAGAAAAGCAAAAGAACTCTTAATACCGTGTAATCTCCAGCAGCTTTCCTAACTGTGTACTGCTTTTGAATCATACAGTCCTTGAATCAATTGCCAAGTGGCAAAAATGCAGGTGCTC
Source organism: Merops nubicus (assembly GCF_000691845.1). Taxonomy (NCBI): domain Eukaryota; kingdom Metazoa; phylum Chordata; class Aves; order Coraciiformes; family Meropidae; genus Merops; species Merops nubicus. The sequence continues at coordinate 5,072 of NW_008584532.1, read as the reverse complement.
AGAAGGTAGACAATGAAATTCCAATAAAATTATGACTCTGTGTACACCTTCCAATGGGGAAAAAAAAAAAACAAACCAAACTTTGTGATGCTAAAAAGCGTCACAGTGTTTTCACACCTGCATACCAGTTTCTGTTGCCAAAGGGATATTCACAAGCAGACTGAGGGGGGCTCTCTGCATGGGGCTCCCAGGGAACAGCATGGAAAATGATCCACTTTGGGCAGCCTTTTCTGTTTCTTCTCAGTGTTGCCCTTTCAAAGGATTCCAGGCATGTTTCTACTTGCTGCACACAACATTCAGATTATGCTTTGCTTTTCTGATGATTCATTGGGTCAGCTAATACAGTAAATATTTTAAGGGATTTTTTTTCAGATTAGGCTGAACCTACCAGAGTATTATCAGGTCAACAGTCATTACCAGCTACTTACAGTGCTAAACATTTACTGTAGCAATGGCCTTGATTAAAGTGCTAATGGAAAAGGCATCATCTCAGTGATGCGGAGCACCAAGTTCACTTTTGCATGAGACTTTCCAATACCTGACTCCATGAACCCAGCTGCCTGTGGAAGAGAATTAGAATCGCTTGCTTGAATGACCGCACTGGAGTTGCATGAGAAGCTCAGATGCAGATGATCAAATCTGGAGAGATGAACCTTGCATTTTCTTTCAGTAGTTATATGGAGCAGGGTAGCTACAATCTGTAGGGGAGCAGCAGACTTGGAAAGTACTTGTGATTGCTAGTGTACTCCCCATCCTTCCTTAGGGGACCTTCCAGCTGAGTGCAAGTCTAACTATTCCTGTTAGCTGTAGCTACATGGATACTGTTACTTAGGCACACACTAAAAAAATCACATTGTCAACTGCTCCTCTGCTACTTCTGTCAGAGGCCTGTACACTGTACTCTTGGGATCCAGGTGATGTGTCTAGGACACAGTAAGAAGAGCATGCCTGCTCAGTAGCCTTCACTGAAACAGTTGGCAACATCTTCAGATCCCTGAGCACAGAGCAGGAACAGAAATCGAGAAGACAGTAACGAGCAGAACTATTTACTTCTCTGATCCTACTTCTCTGTCTCCAATAAACTTCCCAAAACTGGGGCAAACAAGAGCGTTCTCAGACCACAGCATTACTTTCCTTCCACGATTCACATGCATACTGTCACCTCAGTGTTCCTGCACTGTGAAGTGAGGCAGAACACCTGCACGGCAAAACAGTTGGTGCTGAGAACCCAGCATCTACAATATGTCACTTTGGATAAGCTCTAGTGTGGGCCCAGGCACCAACGTGCTCCAACTGCTTAAGGGACATTCCAAGGTGTTCCTGGAGAGCACAGTTTAGTTTTGTTTTAACAAGAAGCAATCCAATTCCTGTGCTCTGACACCGCTCAGTGATGTGAGACAAAATGCAGTAAATGGGAATGACTGAGAGATTCACTTCAACATTGCATGAAAAGTAGATGCACTCGGTCATAAAAACTGCATTTCTACTTTTAAAATAAAAGTTCTCATGGTACACCCTAAGATTAAAAAAAAAAAAATAGATAAAAAGCAGAGAACACCGAGTTAAATGTGAACTGGCTCCAGCATTCTTAATTTAGTGTAGAAAATAAGGCTTTGCTTTGAAGGCAACTTGACAGATATTAAACAACCGATGTGAGCCTTCATACAGAAAACTACTGGTACCACAGTGAAGGCTGTGCTAGAAAATCCTGCACTGTCCCAAAGGTTGAAGATGTTGCCCTGTTCTCTGGGCCAAGACCAAGAATCAGTGAAGTAGGATGAGAGGTGGCTTCTGTATCCTCCTTAGATTGCAGAGCCACAAAGTTATGACATAGATATCAGGAGATTCAGCTGTCCTAGGAGCAGATCTAATAATAATTGAGTAGGGCATTTATCACAGAAAACAGAATGGTAAAATAGCAATTTACAATTAGTTCCAAATCAGGTTAGAGATAAAAATATCAAGCTAATTGGTTTGCCAACAATACTGAGTGGGAGGACCTTGCAGGATTTCTGGAGCCTTGGCTTCCTGTGACTCTGTTGCTTGACAGAGTAAAGCTGGTTTATATGAAAAATGGCCCTTAAAAAGCTCTTAGGAAGGAACAGATACAAAGAAATTCCTCAAGGAAAAAAAAAAGTCCAGCTTTAGTGCTACAGGTACAATGATTCATATGGCTAAAAAGAAGAGCAGTTTTTTTAAGAATGACTGATTGTGTTTCCAAACTAGCAAATTATAGGAGAAATTTCAGTATGAGGCTCCTATGAAAAGGCAATTTTCAGAGGTTGTGATTCTACTCTCTCAATTTTATTCTTTGTAAAAACTGATGTTAAAAAAACCCCACGTATATCAAACACTGAACTTGTATAATGGCATTTCAAAATACGTGCGTAAGTATATATGTAGTTAACTAGCAAAATGACCTGATACTGAACCTTGACAGCTTTAAAGAAGCCTAATTTTTGTAATTTAATCTAAAAATTTGTTTCAAATGTAATTCCTACTTTTCTCTTGCTATTCCAATCCTAACTTTGCCATTGCTTGCAATCTGCATTGGCAAGACATTTCCCCAGCAGAGATCTTCAGAAACACCCACTTCATTTCTGAGCTATCTAGAGCCTATTTACATATTTCAAAGGGATTCCTCATCCCCCCCCAGCTTTCAGAGAACTTGAGGAAAAACCCCAGAATGTTACGAGACGGACTGTATGGCTCAGCACCAGCAACTAGAGCCAAGTTTTCCAAAATGCTTAACTACTCTGCTGAATATCCACTCCACTGAATGATTAGAGAAATAAGCATTTATAGTCCTTGCACGGCAGACAAGCTTTTCAGAAAAGCTGGTCTGTGACTACATAAAACTGATCAGATCAGCGATGACTGTTCAGAATTGAGCCATATCTGTGCTGTTATCCGAGGCTGTTGCAAGAATTAATTTAATTAAGTGGCAATAGTAGTGTATAAATGAGATGTGAATCATGTTTTGGGGAGTGTCCAAATAGAAACCTAAATAATTATTGTTTATATGGAGATGGGTAGAAGAAAATGTAAATTATATTAATTTAGACACAATACCGAGTTCAGCCTGATTAAAAAAGATTTAGAGATAAAAAAGACTTTTATGGTGCAACTTTAAGTAATGCCTAAATCTCATTTAAAGCCAAGGGAATTGTAAAAGCATGTAGCTCTTTAACTATTTTGTCATTAATTCAGATCAGGCGATCCGAAATAGTTTTAAAATATACTAAGTATCTGGTATATACTTCAGCTCCTTTTGGCTCTCAGCAGACAGAAGAGGAGCTGTTGTTACAGGCACAATGCGTGGACGCATACACGTGTGAAGAAATGGTTCCCACCCCAAGGCAATCACAGTCTAAACTAAGATTTAGACACAAGCTAGAGCTAGTGCTGTGATACATGCACCAAATATAGTGGTGGAAAATATCACATCTATTCCATTGTATACAAGGTTTACATTTAGGTAAGAAATGACTGAATAGAAAGGAGAGAGGGACTTGGGATACTGGTGAAAGTGGATGAAGGATACCAGGTATATTTGAGCCACAGTAATTACTGCCTCCATCCAGGAGAAAAAGATACCAGTCCAGAGCTATAACTGGAAGTGATGTGATGACAGAGGGACACCAAGAAAGGACAGGATGCAAGATATGGACGTTGCTCCAAAGTGTCAAAAAGACTTCCTATAGCTCAGGAGACAGGGTGAGAACAGAACAAAAAGAGCTATTATGATACAGACTTTAGCTGAAGAGAATTTAAGGCATAAAACCAAATGAGATTCTACTGAAAGCCTGTGACAGGAGTCCCTGTAACTATCTCAGTGAGCCAGAGTGATCCATCTCCTGTGTGCCTGTGTATTTGTATATGGGGGGGGATAAAAAATTAATCTATGGTTTTATGAACGAGTATTAATGCTTCAGATTGCACAAACCCAGAGTCCAGTCACACACACACACACACAGAGTAGTTTTGAAACTTTCAGAAGTAAACAGGGCAATTTTTTTGGAAGAGGTGTTTCAGCACTATACCTAGAGAACATCATAAAAATTCCATGAACTCTTTATGAAAAATGACTGAAACGAGGCAGTCTTATTCCACCCCTATAAATGTGTGTACGAGGCAGGTCTGTAGGATTTCCCTCCTCTGTTGTCTCTTTCAAAAGCTGTGGTCAGAAGCTTTGCTGCATTGCGTGTGTCTACAGCCTGACCAATCGCTCTTTTGAACAGCCAGCTACCATGTGATTCAAATTCCAAATGTAAGATTAACATGCTGCTGCAATAAAAAGAAAACCAAAACATGTCATTAGTGGCCTTTCACTGATCTAATTTAATCAATTTGCAGCTTCAGAAGAAATGAGTGTAATCCCAGGGACACTGCCAGAAAGCCCTAGCATTTGGAAACAAAAGGTCCATCATCTTCCCCTAATGATGTACTAATGCTTTGATATCAATGCTGAGGATTAAAACTCCCTAAATTTTCCCAGGTAACCACACTGCACCCATTATGTTTATAAGCTAACACTTAGTAAAAA
>NW_008584532.1:0-495 GCF_000691845.1 Merops nubicus | reverse complement strand
TCCCTACATTTAGGAACTCCTCTAAAACACTTCAGCCACTTGGCACTAAAATTACGCTTTCCCACAAGTGAATCGAAGTCCTAAGAGATGCGTTCTTCTCACTTGCCTGAGCTCCCGTGTACTTGCAAATATGATGAACTCCAGTGCTGAAACAGCAACCTGGCTCACAGATCTGTTTCTGAAAGGGTTCGTCTGTGGGCCCTGCAGTGGTAGTCAGAAGGTGCAGAAGGAGTTGAATGTCTTTTGGTGCATGAAGTTATAGAGATTTAAGAGAGTTAGAGATCCCAAAGTCAGTCTTTGAAAACTGGCCCAAACACTGTTAGCTCTCAGATACTCTAGTTTACAAACGGGCTACACAAACTTCAAAAGAGCACGATTTTCAAGAGGAAGCACAAGACTGAATCTGATGCACATGCAAGGGTTTTGATCCAAGTTGTTTCACAAGATTCTAGGTTTGAAAACAACTATGGCATGGCTTCACCATGGGCAAATCAT
>NW_008584531.1:11046-11249 GCF_000691845.1 Merops nubicus | reverse complement strand
CGGCTCTCCCCCCTTGCCTCCCAAATAACGTCGCGCTGCTCGCCACACATCAAGTTCTTGTTGTCCCAAGGATATTACTCACATTATTACACCGAAGGGTTCGCAGTGTTGCGTTTTCCCCTCCAAGGCTTGCTCTATCAGCTCAGCCTTCATCCGCGGCCATAGGCGCTTATCAAAAATATCTTGCGGGGTAGAAACCAACC
>NW_008584531.1:0-10797 GCF_000691845.1 Merops nubicus | reverse complement strand
GAAGGATGTTGCAAATGGCGTTTATTGCGCAGCTGCAATTGCTTATATACCACAAGCCACGCCCACAAGGCCCCTCGTGGGCGGTCTAAGCTTTCCGTTACATCGCGAGATCTTCCGCACGCCGATCCCTGCCTAGGGCAGGCTCTGCTCACCACAACAGAGGACAGCAAACAAGAAAGCATCTTACTAGAATACAAGATATTACTAAGTATACTATTATGTATTACAAGAAATACATAACAATCCTTTCTTCAGCTCGTTAAGACTATAGCAGACAGACTATAGGTAATGTTGTATTTGCCTACACCCCTATCACATTCACCATTCACATCCACCCTACAAAATTTGTTTCTTCTCTAGTTTAACACTTATCTAAGTCTTCCTAGTGGTCTGCCTCAAACATAGACGTAGTTGACACCTGCCTCCCAGAGAAGCAAAGCTATTATTTTGGCAGTGCCAAGATTGTTAACTGGCTTAGAAAATGGAAGACAAAGGTCATCTAGTCCAACCCCCCTGCAATAAGCAGGGACATCTCCAACTAGGTCTAGCTGCTCAGAGCCTCATCAAGTCTGACCTTGAACATCCCAAGTGATGGGGCCTCCACCACCTATCTGGGCAACCTATTCCAGTGGTCTATCACCCTCATATTAAAGAGCTTCTTGTTAATGTCTAACCTAAATCTACTCTTTTCTAGCTTAAAGCCTTTATGTCTTGTCCTGTCACTGCAAACCGTTGTGAATAGACCCCTCCCCTGCTTTCTTATCGGTCTCTTTCAGGTACTGGAAGGACAAATTTGCTGTTACTAACAAGGCCCTTAATTTATATGATCTTCACCGAGCATGGCTTGTCTTCCCCCCAGCTCCTTCTCTCTCAGGTGTTGCTGAGTGTCCCATCCCTAGTGTTCAGTCCTTCCACCCAGTTTTGCAGAGCATGTTGACCATCAGAACACAGGACTGAACTTCAGGTCTCTGGTGTCTCCATGGCAACATGGCAATGAGACGCTATGACAACAGACACTCTCAAGGCTTCCTTCCACCTTTGACTTCCTCCCAAGATGTTTTCTACCCTGCCAACGGCCAACCTCTAACCCACAATTCCTGCTTCCTTTCTGCCTGTATTTCAAAGTTGTTCTACAGGAATTGAGATGCCAGACTGACCTCTCCCTCAAAATTTGTTCTTTTTTGTTTGCCCTTATGCCATCCTTCCAGTTAAAAAAACTTGACTATTCCCACTTACACTGCATCTACAGTTTCAGTAGAAGACATTTTCTCCCACTTAAGCTCTCTGCCAGTAATGGTACTTTGGTCTCTGCCACAAATCTCTTAAATTTATATCAGGACAAATATAATCAAATGAATCTAAGCTTCCTTTGTCATTACTCGCTCCTTCTCACAGGAAAAACATTTTTATTTATTATTTTATCTTTTCTTCTTATTCCCTATCTTCCAAGTTTGCTTATGGTTACAGGTGGTTTCTTAGTTTTCCCACATGCATTACTGTCTTTGGGTGCTTTAGTCTTATTTTAAGCAGAAAGATGAAAAGTACAAACCCTTCAGGCAGTGAAGGGTTGCCTCCTGATCTATTTCATTCACATATTCCAAATCCAAAAGAAGGCAACACCTCAAGCTATGACAAAAAAAAAAAAAAAAAAAAAGCCATATATTACATATCCACCACCTGCACACTCTTCTGCCAGGAAGGACAGTGTCTGATGTGAAAGTTCATAGAGAAGTAATAGGTCTGGATAAGGTGGGACATTTATTTATTTCCATGGATTTGAAGGGCCTGTTAATGAAAAGATAATTCAATTTCACCCACTCCTCTATGTGATTTAGATCACTATATCAGCTACAGAGGCCAGCTTCTCCAGCTCAGCAGTTTGGTCACTTTGACCCTTACTTCCATTCGGTAATTCCATAATCACAGAACAGATGCTACCAATTATTGAAATGCATGAAATTTGCAGCCACAGCTAATTGTACATGCAGAGAAATCATACTAATGCAACCTGAAACAAAGTGCCACTTGGTTAAATACAAAAGATTCCTGACTTTCAGCTGGAAAATGAAAAAACAGACTTGAACAAAGTCCTGTGTCTGTCCTTTTAAGAGCATATAATCTTTTTAGAAATTTTGGGTGATAACTTTAACAGATTTTCAACTCTGTTCATTTCATGTGTAAATTGACTATAGCAAATCACCTAAGATCGAAATTGATCCAACTCCTCAAGCTGGTTAGTTCAATATTAATGTCATCAGCAGATATGATTAATTAAACAAAATCTCTTGACTTAACTAAACAGAGAGATGAAAATTATCTCCATGTTTTCCTGTGTTATCAAAGTCTCTAATTTAAGACCAGAGGAGGGGAAGAGAAAGTTATTTGTTATAAAGCAACAATTTATGATGATTGTAGTAAGGTAGGGAAATAAGAAGGTAATGAAGGCAGTAAGATAGGGACATATTCTCTTCATTAAGGAAAATAAATATTTAAACTCACTTACTTGCAGGAAGATGCTGCAAGGCTCTAGAAGTCAAATCTCTATCCTCCAAGTCCCAGTTATGTGTTTTTTCTATACATTGTCTTAATTATATTTTCTCTTCCTGAAGATATCTTTTGGCATTAAAAACAGAGTGGTTTTGAAACAGCGTTAGCCTTGTATCCCGGGCTTACCAAGAGAAGTCCAAAGGAAGAACTAGAGAAAAATGAACTAACACTGCTTTAATGAAATTGTAGGCCCCTAATACTAAAATATTTAATTAATCTGTCCAGGTTTCATCAAATATCTCACACTGAAACTTACTTTTTTCAAACTAAACCAGACTAGTTTAATGTTTTCAAGATATTTCAATTTTTTTAAATAACTATGCTATATTGTGTGTTTTGCCATAAAAGAGAAGTCTTGGAACAGCTAATAGTAACTATGAAAAATTCAGATGAGAAAAATCTGTGGACAGACCTGATCTATTTGTTTTCTCAGTGGTCTCTGCTCCCAAGTATATTAAATATAGAAGAATAGCTCAGTGGGTTGTGTGGGAGACTTCATCAGCTTTTTAAAGTAGGCAAAATGCATAAAGCAATGCTGGGAAATTATAGGCACATTTGCACAACACATATTATGTAAAAGATGTAATTTACACATACACCTCCCACCCAGATTTGTGTGCATTGACCCTTACTGTGGAAGCAATGAAAAAAAATCACCATAGCTATCTGAATTGATGTTTCTGAGACTGAGAATTGTGAAGGAGACAAAAATCAATTTGGTGATTAGTGGAGATAACACAAACAGGCAGAATATCAAAGGCACATCTCTGAACAGTCTGAATGACAAGACAGGTGTGAACATTAAGATACCACAAGGTGACTAGAAAAGGCAGGTCACCAGAGAGGATGGTTGAGAACAAAATCCTAAGTTACTTGCTCTCTGCTCATTGATGGAGGAGCTTACCTTTCATCACTTGCTATGAGGACAGTCTAAAGTTCAGGTTTATCAGTAATCTTGTGATGGAGTTACAGGGACAAATTTGCATTCTCACTGCAAGTAATACTGTTTTCAGAAGCAATGATACTAATTTTTTCCTATTTTTTGATACAATGACAAATCAAGGCCACTGCAGTTGGAGGTCTCTTTCTGTAACTGCCAGCAGCAGTTAAAGAATCTCCCAAACCACAGCACTTTGTTATCCCAGTATTCAGATTGTCCACCTGTCTTCAGAGGCGTTGTATGTGTCTTTGGAGCCATACGGCAGTCCATTTTTTGAGAGTAAGGGGTTATATCCCATAACCCATATGAAAAGATGCATGCTGGGTTTGTGCCACAAAGTACAACTGAGGTGTAATGATTCTAATAATGTTATTATTTCAAAGACTCTTGTGACAATGAGTAGGAGGTGGGATTTAGGTGAACTTTTGTATAAAGTCGTGTTTTTCCTTCCTACATTGTGCTTGAGCATAATTCCTATTTAAAGTAATCAATGCAAAGTATTTCTTAATAGAAATTAAAAATGTTCTTTATAACCTTTTTTTTCCCAATAATAATTAAATACGGTAACTGTGAGTATAAAAGTAAATAAATGAGAATAAATTAATGAGTAAAAAGGCAAACATTTATCTTTCACCTCCTATTTAAAGAATAGTTAAAGTATATTTTTTTGTCAGTTAAAAAAATCTATCATTCTCCAGTAAAATTAAAACAACGGTGAACACTTCTCTTCATGAATTCTTTCTAAGATCTCTGCCTATGACAGTGCAAAATGCTGGCTGCTCCAGCATCACTCTGACAATATAGTAATGTTCTTCCAGTAGGAAATCAACAGCCAGGTATTTTCAAACCCCATTAAAAATGTGCAGTGTGTATTCTGCAAGAGAATGCGGCTACATGTGATTAAACTTTCATGACTAAATCACAAGGGATATAAGTTAAGAGACACCATGGATATCAGAGTTTATTAAAGGTTTGCAGTGAAACCTTGCAACAAACTCATTTTTTTAAATTGGAGAAGCATTTCTGTCACTCCCCCCATGTTGCTCACAAGGGTAACACTGTCGAAGCACAAAATCCAGTGAATATTGAACACAGAAATGATCCAGAGGTGGAGCTATTTTTCCTCTCCATATAAATAGTGCAAAAATAAGACTCTTAAATGTAAGCATATTTTCTCAACAAGCAATTAGGTAAACAATATCACAGGTCAATGAAGTCATGCCTCAAGCTGACCCTAACACAGAGATGAGAATGACTGGGAGACAATAAGGTTTTGCTAGGCACCAAAAGATTTTAAATAATTTCTTTCCCCTCTTCACATTCACTCTACTAAAACTATCATATTTGCCTTCCCGCTCTTTTCAGTTCATCAGGATGCATACCACATTTACCACAAGCACTGCTGTAAATTATAATATTTATTACAATGCTTTGAATTAAATGCTTTCACCTCCACCTGGTACTAAGCAACACTTCACAATCAAGAACTAGTAATTAAGACAAATACAGAGAGAACACATTGGTAGTACAGCTTTTCTGGCTTGCCCTAGAAAAATACAGATGTGCAACATTCCAATTTCATTTTGAAATTAAGTGGTCAGTTAGCTTTGAGAGGAAACCATGCAAGTAGGAAAAAAGTAATCTCAGTAAGATATTAATAGAAATTTCTATACCTAAAATCAGCTGTGAACAGATGACGGATGATGAATTTCATTATCTATTAAATTATTTCTACGCAACGTTGCTGAAAAGCCATGAACTCTTCCACAGAGTTTTTGTTTTGTTTACACTGTTCTATAGGATGGTCAAAACAGAGTCTTTCATTATGTTCAATATGACATAAAGGAGAAAAAATACAGCTCCTGAGATGCTGAGGCTTATTGACTGCTTAGATAGTATTGTGACTGCATTATTTTCTGGATGCAAAAGTAATACTTTCAAGAAAAAAAAAAAGCGACCAAGTCTATCAACTCTTCCAGTTTAATCCTTTCCCACTTGAAGTCATCATGGAGTGCATTCTGCAACACAATTAAAAAAAAATAAAAATACACAAAACAAACAAACAAAACCACAAAACACAAAACACGGTCCTAGAGAAAATAAGGCAACAAAAAGCCAACCCAAACAAATCCAGACAATGCAAACAAACAAAACACCCCTCCCCCTCCAGCTTTAGCTGGCTGTTGATACAAGTAAGTTTATATGAAATATACAATAGTGTTTAGGAAGCTGTAAATATAAGGTATGAACTCCTGGGCAGAAAGCATTTCACAGCCACCTAGGAATCTGAATATGCTCATTGATCCCACTGAAAACTAAATTATGTTTTGCTGTTAAAGAGTTATTGTTCAATCCTACTACACACAATCGCTTCAACCATTGCAGGGAGAGCAGGAACAGCATACAGCTAAGGTGGCCCTTTCAGTAGGGATCACAATTTTAAAGCTGCTTTAACTTACTGTGAAGCAACACACTAAGCCTCAGAAAAAGAACTTGGAGTCTGAGAGAGCCTTCTCTAAGCTTATGAAGTATTAATACAGTGGTTCTGCAGCTGCTGGAAATTTATGATGCTGCATTAAAACAATGTAATTCTTCTATTTATTTTTTTGTTTGTACCTTTTTAGTAGGCTGTCTCAAATTACCTTAGGAGTCAAACCCGTAAATGTCTCTTATTCTGAAATAAACAGCACTCAGTGTGACACAAATGACATTTTGTGAGGCTCCAGGAGGGAGTTAAAGTAACACTGCCACATGGTTCCTTCTTTCTCTCTAAATGTCATTACACTGTTTGATATAGTAAGAGAAATCACTTAGCCAGTTGGACAGCACAGCAGGTCACTCTAGAAGTGATTTTAAACAATTTTAGAAAAAATGTTTCGAACACAAAATAAAAAAAAAAAATAATACAAAACAGTCCCAAATGGTTCCTAAGTTTACTTACTCAGCACTTCATTTTGCCAGGATTATTGTATATGTACACAATAGACTAGACTGCATGTTGCAATAGTCTTGTTTGTTGGTTCAACCACATGAACTCATTATATATTCATTTTGGTGTTCATTTTTCTGTACATATGCTGTACAGAATACAAACAGTTGAAACAATTTCATGTGCATATGTGATGCTGTTGTATACAAAGATTATGCTGAAGCTATTACCCCTTACTGGATTTAGAGATGACCAAAAAGGTCTCAAAGAATGCTAAATGTAGTGCTGTAGTGTTCTGTGAAATTTTAGGCTTCTACTTGGAGCATCAATGCTTTGGGGACATTGCTGACCGAAGGCATTAAGTTATATTTTGGACACTAATTCCTGACTTGCTACTGCAATTGTCATATGAATACTGTCATCTGGTATCTATCCAATGACATGGCCACTTTTATTTTTTTGTTAGGGGAAAATAAAAAGCAAACTCTGCAAAGCATTTGGCATTCTTTTTGTTCTTTAAAGTTCATTAATGTTCACTGTTAATTCAAGTTACTACAGCTAGGTTTTATCAGATACTGTGACACCTGTAATACACATTATCTAACATGAGGAATACACTTGTGAAATGTTATTAAACTAAACCAAACGTTTCATGTACCCATCATTAATTTCATCTTGTAGTTGGCCAAGTGCAACTAGAAAGACCATAATTTTCGAATCTAAGAATGATAAAGCTGGCAGCAACCATATGATCATAAGGATGGTGACAATTCCATAAGCAAACGCATAGTCTTAGCCTGCTTTGCTGTCCAGGCATCCTCTCTCTGCCTTCTGTCTCCTCCAATCTCCTCTGCTAGTTTCACCATATTTAAATGTATTATTTACCACCTTAAGTTCTGAGCACCTCCTTACAATAGAGAAGAAAACAGAAGAGCTGCAGTTGAGTTGTTTCCATAATGAGGATCTGTATAGACATACTAGGACTGGCCTGCACATAAATTAATTTCCTGTGATGAGATGCAGAATTGAATACTTTTATTAGCAAAGCACACATTACAGTGCTAATATTATCACACTGATTTTGGTACTGGAGGTAGTATCTCTCTGTGGTATCTCCATGTTACGTGGCATTCTGCCAGTTCTCAGACATCATTAAGAATCTGTTTATTACTGCTTGAGGCAAGATTATGGCTTATTAAAAGACAATCTTTGCAGTAGTCTGCAATACTGTGACATTATAAAGGTATTATGAAGGAGAAAAGGAAACGAGTGAAAGACAGCCGCCTCTAAAAAGAAAAAAAAAAAAATTAGGAAAAGTCATTCAGGTAAAATATCATTTGTGACACAGTAGTAAATAAGTTTTGCACATTTAATGTATTTCACATTCTGGTTTTCTACTTTCAGCATTTCAACTTAAAAAATAGTGTAGGAACTATCTTTGAAGCCATTTTTTAAAGCACTATATTTCCAAAGCACTTAGGATTTTCAGATATTTTTAAACAGTCTATATAAACACATTTGTTACATTCTGAATTCATAAACTCTTCTAAAGATTTGCAGTAACATAAATCTTTAATGTCTCTTCTAATTGTGTAACTGATCAAAGTATTTATCTTACAATTTTGTAAAACCACCTTGTCCAGTTTTTTCACAGAAACAATTTACAATAACTGATTTTCTAATCAAACTTATCTGGTGTTTACTTAAGACTTAAAAAAATAAAGAAATATCAACTACACTGCTTAGAAGAAACTTTTTAGCATAAAAGTGGGTTCAAAATTGGCTCAAAATAGGCTGCAGGAGACCACAAAACCATGGTGAATTTTACAATGTGTACAATGACAGGTGGTAGCACAGGGCCACTTATAAGTGTGAGCTGGTTTTTGTTAAATTGCTAAATTTTATTATCCAGAATGATGCATGACTGAAGGTCTTCCATTTCTTAGCCTGAAGCTAAAATTAAGACCTCACTCAAAAATAAGTGTCTGCTTAGATATATTTATCAATCTACTTGGCTATTGTCCATTTAAAAAACAATGGAGTTATTGAAGAATTTAGCATTCTACCTAGAAGGACTTTTTCTCCTATTGCACTTTTAATGTTGGCCTATGCTGCTGCCATAACCAGAGAGCAGCTGTGCTCTTCCATGCTCTGACCTTATTTAACATCCGCTGGTGATACAGAGGCAGCACATCTAATAGTAAATAATACAACCCACAAGAATTTCTGACTGTGGTAATTATAACCCATGTTTGCTATTTCTTTGGCCTAGTGTTTTGAAAACAATAGTTTTATGAACTTAACACCTCAATAATACCAACTTTACTTTCCTAGATTTCCCCTCTTTTCCAGTACTAGAGTGCTGTCAGATTTTTGATGCATTTGTTTTTTGTAAAGGTGCTGATTTTCTATCGTTTATACTTCTTTTTTGTTCTGACCACTACAGGACAAGGATGTCTCCAGAAGAATCTTTCACTTACATGACTTCAGATAACTCACTTTTTATGTTGAGGATGTAATTTTCCAAGACTGCTAGCTATAAATCACTTTAATGATAACTTATTTATTCAAATACTTTCAGCTCTGCTAACTACTACAGAGAAACCCTTCTCCTCTAACCAATGTGAAGAATTCTCACCTGGAAAACAGAATACCAGTGCTACTTTAACACTTTCTACTGTGTCACTAATGCAGCATAAAAAAAGTCTTCTCTCATATTTGTTTAGTAAACTTAAAAGGTCAGATAAAATATAGCAAACATTGGGAGAACACATTTTTCTGTATGCTATGTAACAATTACAATACAGCTTTCCTTTTACCAATAAAGAAAAAAAAGAAAAAAAAAATCACTGAATTCAGAAAGTAATTTCCCTCATGTTACTTTTTCTACAGGATTTTCATTTCTCTTACCATGCAGGGTAGCTGAAGATGATGGCAGATGGGGGAAAAATAATGAGAAGATTGGCACTACTAGGTAGATACATCTGTTGAAAAATCTATCATGCTGAGAAGAGTTACATATCTGTGAACTGCTTAGGCAAAAAAAAACTTGTTGCGAGTTCTGCTTTTTATAACCTCTTCCCTCATCCTTCTTTCTCACCCAGTCACATTGTACTACTTTCCTATGGATGCACTGCTTGCGACAGTCTTCTTTACAAGCACTGTACACAGAACCTGCCAGAAATCCTTGGCATTACTGTCTTTACACAATGACAACAGAGAGCTAAACATTTTGGCTCTATTTCTTTCCACCTCCTAAATGACAATTCTTGTTTTCGTAACAAGCGGAACAGTGAAGTTTCCTTTGCTACACTAGTATTGAGCCTTTTTGCTGAATGACCTTCACAATTCTTTTGCCACTGTGACAAAACATTAGGAAACATCTATAAACCTCTTTTATCCTACGAGATGCGGAAGAGTATATGATCTAAAATCATGTTTTTGGCTTCCCACACTCAGTTTTGTCTCCTGCTAAACCTTCTCCAATTTGTTAATATAAGGCTGAGAAGAAATTTTCAATGTGCAAAAATATAAATGGAGATTTAAACAAACAGGAGAAAGTAAAGAATGTGAAAGCAAACTTTGGTCAGGTCAGCTGTGTGGAGATGGACTTGACAGTAAACAAATATTCATAGGTGTCTAAATCTTTGGCAATACATGGCTACACACATGGCTACTCTGAATTCTCAGTCATGTGGCCATTTGTTAAATGATCCACTTTGCACCAGAGACAATATCACAATTCAAACCCAGGAATTTGATTATCGAGCTTTAAGAAGGAATATTTAATAGAGCAAATTCACTTTCTGGTTGTCACAGCATGACAGCATCCATTGTGGAGATTTTTAAGAGTACAGACTGATAACTCTGATGAGGCATTGATAACAAGAATTTTGATAACAAGAAGTTTAGTGTGTCTTTGAAAAAATGTTTAGATGACTAAGACTAACTTGATGGATACCACACACTAACTGCTGCATCAACAGAGAGCCCACTTAATTTAGATGGCCATTTCATGTCTTCATTTCAGACCCTTAGACTTTCCTTGCAGTGGCCTGAAAACCCAGAACTGGTACTTGTGGTATGAAATTTGCATTGTATAAAGAGAATACAAAATGTTCAAAACCTCATGTTCAGTTACTCCTCTACAATGTCAATGACTACAGTGACTAAGTGAGTAGAGAATAAAGCTCCAGTATAATTACATTTTTTTTTAATGTGAGTTAAATCCTATAATTAAAAGTGCAATTATTCTTCTTTCTGAAATTCACCAAAGGATGCAAATCTATAAATGAAAACTGAACCTATGAAGATCAACTTTTCATAAGAAATTTTGTCAGTTTTTAGATAATTTCTTGTTGTGGTGAGCAGAGCCTGCCCT
>NW_008584530.1:0-1446 GCF_000691845.1 Merops nubicus | reverse complement strand
TTTTCCCGAGGGGAGGGATGGTATTTTGTTTCGTTGTTTCGGTGTTTGGGTTATTTTTTTAGTCTTTCTCGGAAAGGCCCCGGTTAGGAGTTCAGACAGGAGAGGCGTCTCTCATTGCTCTGGATTCTAGTTGGATAAGTGTTGCTCTGGTGTTCTCCTCCGTGTCATAATAACACACTTCCAACGCTGTAAATAAAGAGCTATTCACATCGCGGAAGGTAGTAAGAATAAAAGGGATTCGCTTCTCGCAAGCAGCTCTTCCTTGAGACAGAAGAAATAAATATATTGGCAGCACAGAGCTGAGTTTTTCTATTTAGGAAAGAAAGAACATGAGGAAAAAGAAACACGTACCCAGCAAAACTCAAGCCTGTGCCAGGGCATTGCTTGGGGGGGAATGACACCGATTCCCTTCAATGCCTTTTAGAAAAAATGCTAAATGATCCTAAAAGGAGAGATAGTAACATCTCTGACAGAGTGTGGGGCCTTGATCAGGCACCGAGGGGGAAAAGAGATAAATGCATGCGTACTACTTAGCACGAAGATTTTTTTTTTTTTTTCTGACTGCACCAACTATGGGAAAATATTTCGCGAAGTGCTCCCTCCCTCCGCCCCCTCCCCAGCTCACTTATCTGGACAGCTGGTATTTTACTTGGGTGTGCTTCCTAAGCCAGGAAACTTCACCACATTTTTGTTAGCAGGCCCCTTGAAAAAATAAAATTACGTATTAAGTAGTTTGCAGTTTGCCTGGCCGTGCTTCTCATTTTAGGTCATAGCTTGAGGGTAGGGATGGGATCTTCCAGGTTTCGCGTTATTTTAATCTGTGGCGAAAAGTGTAGGATTCCCAGCTGAGCTGCTGCCTGCATGAGCGTGTTTGATGCCTTGTGCGTTTGGAGGAGAGGTCACTTTTGTCCTCGTCTGGGGGGACTGCACAGGGGAAGTAGCTCGGTCACTGCGATTTGGAAAGGGGAAAAAAACCCAAAAACAAACCAGCAAACAACCAACAACAACAAACAAAACAAAACAAAAAAACCCACTCCAAAACAAATCACCGGCCAAAACAGCGTTTTTAATTCAAAGTGTTCTTTTCCCCTGCTCTGCCCGAAGCGACACTGAGAGGCTGTAGAGCGTGGCTGCGTCCGTGTGTCCGCGTCTGTGTGTCCGTGCATTTAAGAAAAAATACTTGTTGATTAGAGCTCTTCTTTCCCCCTCTCCCCCACCCTCTCCCGTCTCTTTGTGTGCCACTGCCCGGTAGGCACCCGTTGTTCCCCCTCTTAGCTCTGGTCTTTGAGAAGTGCGAGCTGGCGACCTGCACGCCCCGGGAGCCCGGCGTGGCCGGCGGGGACGTCTGCTCCTCCGACTCCTTCAACGAGGACATCGCCGTCTTCGCCAAACAGGTCCGGCACCTCTCCCCTCGCCCCCGGCCCTTCTCGGCACTCTCGCCACCCC
>NW_008584529.1:6130-7727 GCF_000691845.1 Merops nubicus | reverse complement strand
AGCCTCCGCCGTCGCCCTGGGGACGGACAGGGGTGTCCCGCTGGGGTGGTGGGCTGCCCTTCCTTATTCCTTGGGCTGTTCCTGGGGTGAGGTCGCGCACAGCTGGCTCTGGTTGTTTTCCCTTTGGGCAGAATCTACAGTGCGAGGAAGGTGAGGAGGTGGCCCGGTCTGGGAGAGAAGGTGAGCAGGAGTCCCAGCCAGCACTGAACAAAGCTCCTGGAAGCACAGCCAGCTGGACAGACAGCGGCCGCAGTCCAGCTCTTCCATCTCCTCCTGACACTGGTGCCGACATAGGGAGGACAGGCTGGGAGGACTCTGAGGATGATGTTCTGAAATACGTCAGGGAGATCTTTTTCAGCTAATGTTCCCTCCTCTGTGGCTTCCCAGGAGAAAAGGAGACAGGGGAGTGTGTACCCTCCCACAGCACTGCGGATGGTGGGAGTGGGCATAGACTGGCCCGTTGAGCTAGTAGGATGCCCGTGAAGGCCATGAGGAAAAGTAATGGGGCACTCACTTCTCCCAATGTATGCTGGGTTCAGTGGGATTTGGCTCCACAGTAGATTATGTTAATTTTTGTTTGTCATCTAAGAGCATGGACAGATTAAAGAGGACATTTGCATTTCTGTGAGTCTCCCCTTGGTGGGTCAGTTTTGGAAATGGAGGGAAGAAGGAAGGTGCTGGCCCTGGAAAGCCTTTGCTGGTTTTACAGCCAGATAGGTATGGTTCAGCCTTGGGGTTCCCTTGTCCTTGTGGTCTCCCTGTGACAGCTGCAATGGGGCCTGGCAGGCTGTCTCCATTAGACCTGATGCTGAATTTGCTTCCAGGTCTCCTAAATTGGAGGAAGATGTGGGCAGGAGCAGACTGACAGGGGCAGGGACCGTCCTGAGGGGGCTGATCCCATGGCAGCATGCACGGGGATCTAGGAAGGGATAAGAGGGACTCAAGTGTCCTCTTTCTGGTTTGAAGGGGAGGTGGACAAACCACTTGAGGCTGGGACAGGTGTGAGAGCCTTTACTGAAATGAAGAATCAGTCAAACCAAGATCACTAACCACATTCCCACCAACACTGCATCAAGAGAAAAAACAAACCCTTGTGTCCCTGAATGGGATGAGAGTGAAAGCAGGCACTTCTGTGTGAGGTTACAGACATGGAATGGAGCAACCCTGTGCACCCCCATGGCAGAGAGACCCCATGCAGTGCTCTGGCTATGATGGCCCAGCCAAGGCCTTTGGCAGCCCTGGCCCTGCTCCCTGAGCTCACCCTTCACAGGGTGTGTATTGGTGGGAGTTGCTCAACGTCTCAAAGGCTGCTGGAGTGCTGGGCTCAGCCCTGTAGTTTCACTGGGGGCGAATGTGGGGCTTTGCACCAAAATCCTCTGCTTCCTTGTGGAAATGCTCCTCATTAGGGCTGTGTTAGTAGCCTAACTACTGACAGGTAGCCTAACAAGTTGTTAGGCTGATCCTCCAAGTGCTCTGCTGCTGCTGGGGTTGGATGTGGGCCACTTCACCCTAATGAACTCCAAATATTCCAGCAGATGAAGTATGGGTGTTCCTGCCAAGAGTATTTCCAGTCCACCTTTGGGCCTGCCACGGCTGT
>NW_008584529.1:0-6099 GCF_000691845.1 Merops nubicus | reverse complement strand
GGTGACGGGGGCGGGCACAGTGTGAAGCCACAGCTCCTGAAGTCACAATTGCCTTGAGGGTGTTCCTGTTTAGTCCAGGAGGTGGAGAAGGAGCAGAGTCTCTTTGGGCAACTCCAAGAAAGGAAGTCTATTTACTTCTCTGCCTGCCTATACTTAGGCTAGATATGGCCAGAGGGCTGTGTCCACCGTGCTGGTTCTGATCTGTCCCCTTCACTGTCTTCTGGGTCAGGGACAGAAATGCGGCTGCTTTAATGCTTTGCCCTAGGCTGAGAGATGTGTTACATGCTGCTGTCCCAGGAAGCTTCCAGGCTGTGCTGTGGGTATTGGTACCTGCTGCCTGCTCGCTGCAGGAGTGCTGCACGCAGCTGTGTGCCAGAGCATGGCTGGACATGGGCCTTTTGACTAAGGATCAAATTCCTGCCAGTGACTAAAGCTGTAGTGGGATCACTGTTTTAAATCATGTTATCCATAGATCTTTCATAATCTTCACTGACAAATATAGTATCTATGGGCAGGGCCTCCTGATTATAAAGGGCTTTGACATGGGTGTGTGTGCTTGGCCCAAATGAGATTCCATAGTAGCAGTGAGAATCTGGAGCAGTAGCAGAGCCTGAGTCTGAAGAAGTGCCAGGAAGCGCCCAGCTAAATCAGAGGGGTGAATCCACTGTGAGGTTTGTAAAAGAAACATACCCAAGCCTCCCGACAGGATTATCGTCTTGATAATGAGTATGATGTATGAGTATGAGAATAATCATATTCCAGCCCTCTTTCTCCCCTGTGCATTTCACATGTGTAACAAAAATGGCATAGGAGATGCTGAAGACCGCAGGTATACACACAAACCCTGGCTGGCACCATTCCTGGTAGACTGATGTCCATCGCCTTCAGATGCTTGTACTTCAGGCACTGCAGCTCCCTGACTGTCTTATTCCACAAGCAGAAGTTGTAAAAGCCAATGTGTTTGTCGGGGAGGTTGGCCAGGTTCCTAGCTTCCCACAGCAGGGTGTAGAGCATCAAGGCCATGGTCCCAGCAGCCTTGAGGAAAGTCAGCGCATAGAGCAGGTGCTCTGTGCACCTCTTGCAGCAAACCCATCCTGGTGCCCGCGTGCTCTCTTGATACCATGGTGAAGTCTGCTGGGGAGGTGCCTGCTGCAAAACATAAAGGCGAGGACCCCTCGGTTATTGCATGTTAGGGGCACCCTTCCTGAAGCTCAGCAGATGTGCCACTGATGTCTAGGGACTCCCCTAGCAAGCAGAGCAGGAGCATCAGTCCTGTCAGTTCTGGTTCTCACTGTGATGTGCGGGTGCTGTTGGGTCGAGGGGAATGCATTTCTGGTCACAGCAGAGGTGGTTTAGTGATGTCCCATGCACGGACCAGCACTGGGAGGACCGTATGGCTCCTTTAGTCCCACACATGCCCTTTCCACTATGGTCTTATGTTGGACAAGAGAGGCTCTGTCAGCAAACTGCACTGATAAGACAGGAGCAAAATACTGCTGTCTGGTAAGGAGGGGGTTAAGCTCTTTTGGGAAAATGCTTTCAGTTCTGGTCAGACAAAGACATCCCTTATGATCTTCGAACTACTGAGCAAAATGCAAGCATGACAGGGTCTGAAGTGCAGGGCTCCCCCTGCCTCTGTCCCCTCCCCCTACCCAACCCCCCCCCAGTTCTGCGACACCTGATGCTATTGATGCCACTGCTCATTTCCAGCATCCACATGCCCTTGTAGGCCCTTGCATGCCCATACATTTCTGGGCACAGCAGGGCTGATTGCCTGCAGCCCTGCTCCCCACTGAGGCTGAGTCCTGCATGCCTGAGGACCAATGACCCACGAGGACAGGCAGTTGTTCACCATGAAGAGTCACCCCGGACCTGCCTGCAGGCATTTGTCCTCCTCTGAGGCCTGGGGAGATGAGTGTTATGGAGACAGACATGCGATTGCCCTCCTCGCTCCTCTCTCAGACTGCCTGGCAAACCCAACTACCCGCTCTTCTCACAGAAATGTAGACTGACCTCGGTGCTGTCTTGCAGGCTTTTGCTTCACAATGAAAAACAAGGAAGTGGCATCATAAAGGATATCACTGGCTGCAGAGTCATGTGACATCATAGCACTGGCCACCCAGGTCTGCACAGAGGCACATATGCAGGGCAAATAGCTGAGACCTTGGCTTCAAGCTCAGCCTCTGGCTTGGGGCTCTGCAAATAACCCCTTTCCTGCCTTTGCCAAGTATTACCTCCTATGAATCATTTACCACCTTCCCTCAAGAAGTTCACAATGTCGGTCCTGGTATTTCCCCTCCACTGCCCATTACCCAGTCATATCATCATGGTGTCCTGCAGGCCATCCACCCCCAGTTGCTTGTGAA
The DNA here is from genome assembly GCF_000691845.1 of Merops nubicus. NCBI lineage: Eukaryota > Metazoa > Chordata > Aves > Coraciiformes > Meropidae > Merops > Merops nubicus. The sequence goes on along the minus strand of NW_008584529.1, from coordinate 3,733 downwards.
TTTGGTACATCCTCTGAGATTTTAGAAGTGCCAGAAGAGACCCCACTCAATCTGTACCCTGTGCCTGGCTGCAGTGCTGGTGACTAGAGACCCTTCAGCATCCCCTTCCCACTCCTGTCTCCCTGGATACTTGGGAGTGTGGCATCTATGTTTAAAGTGCACAGGGATAAAGCTTCTCTGTCCCAAACTTCTCTATCACACAGTCATAGCTAGGAGGAGCACACACAGCATGGCAAGAGGTACCACAGCATCCAGACACTGACCTGTCCCCTTTCCCTGGTCAATACCTCAATATTTCTTGTAGCTTCCCTTAGAGGTCGTCTTTACAAGAGGCTTCTGGAGACAATGGAAGGTCACATGGAGGATGCCCATTGTTCTGAATCTACAATGAAGACGCAACCAGGAAAATACCTGTGCTCAGGCCCAGAGTGTGCTGCAGAGTGGGACCTCACGCTCGTCATTTCACCAGAGTTTGGTATTGCCTCTTGGTTTGTCTGTCTTTACGTGTGCTCTTTCTCAACAGGCATTGCCGCTCTTTCTCTCCCTGTCCCACAAAGGTTCATGCCCACTCACCATTCTCCCTGCCATCCTGTTTTGCAGCCCTCAGAGAGGAGATGGGCTGCGCTTGGAAGGGGCTTTTGTTTAGCTGACTGGCTCCCCAGGGATCTCTGTGAGAACTCAAGGGCTGGGACTGTTGCAGCACATACAGCTCCTGCTCCTGCCCACCCACTTACCCTTGTTCTTGTAAACCTTAGAGTGGTTTCCTGCAGAAAGATCTGTAGAAAAAAGAGATTTTTGCTCAATCATCTCACATTATCCTGCCTCCATAAAATACAAAACCAGTTTAAAATTGTCCTAGTTGCACATGTTTACTAGTGTGGGGACAGAGAATTCAATTCCCATCAGGTTCATGGAAATATATGGTGGGGTGGAGGAGAGACACCTCCGAGCCCCTGCGCTGCTATGTGATATCATGTATGAGGGCCCAGGGAAATCCTGCAGTATCTGCACCTCCTCTGCTTTGAGGTTCGTGTCTATAAGGACTTGTTTTCTTTCCCCAGGGAAGCTCCCTGTTCACTCTGCCACTCTGCAGGCAGATTTGCCTCAGCCTCCTGCTGCTTCCTCATCCCAGCCCAGCGGGTAAATCCCTGTCCCCATATGCCACTGTGACCAGGACAGAAGTGCAGACAGCTGGCCTGGAGGTGACATAAAGCTTGTCAAAAAAAGCTGTGACCTGCCAGCTGCAGACATGGCATTTGTGAGCTCCACAGCTCAGCCCCGAGGCCAGTTTGGAGGCAGCCTGGCTGAGAAGCAGGGATAAGCAGGAAAGAGCTGTCACCCAGTGTCCAGCTGGGGCTTTTCCCAGACATCTGCAGCTCCTCCACCTCTAAGGAGGTGTCTGTGCCTTTGGATAGGAGAATCTGTGGCCCTACGTCAAAGGTGCAAGAAAGAGGAACCCAAGCACAGCACAACCAGCAAACAAGATAACCCACTTGTTTCTGGGCATAGGTATCACTGGAAACTCCAGACTTCACCATGGGAGAGATCTGTGTCTCAGTCTTCCAGGCAGACAGTGGCTCCATGCATATGGCTGAGGAGCTCCCTGGGGTGTTTCTGTGCGTGGTGGGGCTCATAAGGACCCTCTCTGCTGCCAGGACTGCCCTCCCCTCTGCTGACTCAGGCAGGTGAGCATCTTCTGCAGCTGAGGCTGTGCCTTCCCCCGAGTGAGCAGCTGGCTGACTGCCTGCCTAAAGGCACCAGGACAGGGAGGCCAGGGCACACAAATCCAGCACAGGATGTCGCCCCTGTGCAGGGACAAACTTCTCTGTGGAGCAACCAGATGGCACTGCTGTGAACAGGCTGAATGCAAAGGGGCAAGAGAAAGGAAGGCAGCTTTGGACTTGGCACCTTTCCTTGAAGCCACCTGCTCTCTCACCTCCCAGGATCCTTCTTTCCTCCTCAGGCAAGACTGTCTTCTGGGAAACCACAGGTGAAGAAAGGCCACTGACAAGCTAAGGACTGCTGGCATATGGATCAGACTGCAGAGAAACTGCCCCAAAAGTGCGTCATAGCTGGGGAAGGACCTGCTCCCTCCCAGACATTTGCACACTGCAGTATTACTTCTTCATCTGGCAGCTCCCCCTAATGCCAGTGGCATTCAAAAGGTGGGGGACCCAGTGGAGAATACTTACAGGCTACCCATATGCCTGGGTGCAGAGCTGCAACACGCTGGGGAGAGCCAAGGTGCCACCCTGGTTTGCTGACCTGGTCTGTGGTTGCTGCCAGGTCCCATGTTGGCTGGGCTCTGACACCACAACCTGTGTTTTATAAGACGCAGCTGTTGCTTTCTGTTTCATTTTGTTGTTTCTGTTTCAAGGCCATGGGAGCCTGGTGCAATGGTCCTCCCTGATACTGCATCATCTAAATACAAGTAGGAAAAGCCAAGCTCAGCCACCACTGCCTGAGCCCAGGGCAGGCTGGCACTTTCTTCTCCCAGCTGTGCTAACTGACATGAATAACTGATTGGGTTAAATTCACCTAGGGAAGTTGTGCTATTTAAGTGGCTTGGGTGTCTGTGGGAGCTGAGATGAGTTTGTTTTGTTTGGACACTTCTGTAGAGGTGACTGACCGTCCTAGAGCTGACCCCAGTATTTTGCCCTTTTTGCACTTCAAATTCTGCTGTCCTCCCTCAGCTTCCCAGATCCGGTTTCCCCCAAGCCCCACCTCACCTGCAGACACAGCACAGCAAAGTGCCTGCTGTGACAGGAAACCTGTGAAACATCAACTGATGTGAGGGGCAAAACTCCAATTCCTTTAGTCCTCCTGGCCAGATCCAGAACCATTGGTCCTGTAGGCAGCTTTGGTGACAGTTCCATTGACGTATATTGGGGGTGATACATGTGGGACACAGCCACAAAGCTGTTCACAGCGTTCTACCTAGTAATTCCATATTTAGGCATGGTCTGGAAATCTCCAGGTGGTACATAGACTGTGAGTCTGTAATACTGGCACTCACATCCATGAGCATAGTGGATGTGACAGGAAATATGGGAGGAAGCTCTCAAAGAAGCTCAATTACAGCTGTAATGATTTGTCCCCAGAATTAGAGGCTGGCAGAGAGGGGGCCACTTTTAATCTCATCTCTCCTTCCACACTGTGGGTGTCTCACATATCTTCTTTCTCAAGACATGGATTTCCAGTGCATCAGCTGGTGTGACAGGCATGGCCTCAGCAGTGATGGCAGGTGAAGGCTGCATCTCTAAGTGGCAAAATAACTGCTGTACCTCACTCAGGGTCCTGGCCTCTCCCTCACCATAACCTGACCTGGCAGATACATTTACCAGGTTAACTAAAGCTGGCTTTAGTGCTGCACTGCAAATACCTTACCTGCAGGTAAGAGGAAACAGCTCTGACAGTGTATGGGGAGGCACGTCCCTTGGACACAAAAAATATTTGCAACATTTTGAGGCTCCTTTTCTTTTAAGCAAGGAAGTACTTTATATAGTTGATACTGAATTTCATTAATAGTATCTAACCCACCCAGCCAAAATAAAGTAGGGAGAGCAAAACACAGGGAAACCTTCCAGTTACATTTACATAGGTTTAAAAAATATATTAAGAACACCACAGGATTCCCCCAAACAATGACTATCACAGGCACATCCTTCCTACGAACTTTTTCACAACCCAGATATTGGGTTTGAGCCTGCCGAGGCCGGGCGCTGGAGGGAGA
>NW_008584528.1:0-8448 GCF_000691845.1 Merops nubicus | reverse complement strand
GTGTGTGTGTGTGTGTGTATACACACATATTGAGCTTGCAATGATGTAGCAGCTTCCAGAACACAGTTGCTCCAACAATGTCACAGAATCTTTTCTTTATGAAGGAAGCAGCTGGTGTTGCCTCCAGCTAATTCAGGGGACACTGTTGCAGGTTACCTACCTCAGTTGACAGTCTCTTCATTTCTTGCTTCCGCTGTTGCTCTGCAGCATTTGCCACAGACTCAGCCAAATGATTGAGTTCTTGCTCCTTGGGAGCTCCCATGAAGTTCAGCAAAGGAGGCTCCCAGCCATTTCGGAAACGGGGCACATAAGGTGGGATAAAATGGTCTTTGGGCCAATCCGCTCTGTATGAAAGTAAATTAGAGATCTGTATCAGGGGCCACACAAATCTGGGCTTAATAGGTTTCCTGGAAATTGAGATGGTTTACAGTTTTTATTAGGATAGAGGAGGGGCTGCAATTACAGTACAGGCAGAACTGTGCTAGACACAGAAAATTGGCAGAAAACATTTACTGATCACAACTATGCTCCCTGCTGTGCCTTGCAGAAAGAAACTGTTGCTGCCATAAAATCTGTCAGTGGTAAAACACAAGTTTCTGTCTTGTAACAAAGGATGAGATTTGTTTTAACTGTTAGATGAGGAAAAAACATACTGCAATGCTTTATTTACGTTAAAGCACCAGACAAAAGACCTCAAAAGAAACAACCTGTTTTACAGGAAAGCCTGAAAGCAGGTATGAAGCATGGAAACTTAGGGGGCCTAGCTACAGCTAAAAGAAAAAGTTAATAGCTTTTGGTTGACAAAACATGCAAAGGACAGTTCAGGAAAAATTACTGCAAGACGTTATGTCAAGAATTTCTTGATACCATAGACTAAAAAATTTGTCTACCTTTTCTTGCTCTTTGAGACCCCTAAAATCCACTCCCCAGTCCCACTGAGGCTAAAGAGTTCCTTCCCAAAAAATTCCAATAACAGTTCTGAAGAGTCCAAAGCCTAACAAATTAGTACTGAGTTTATTTGGGGGTGGATAATCTAGGTAAGATCTTGTCAATAAATCTGAGTTCAGATATCATCTCTAAAATATGCAAAGGGTTTTACTCACCTGGCTTTGGTCCACGTGTCACCCAACGACATCCACAACTGCCCTTCCTCACTGGTGACAGTATATCTCAGGAAGTCTATAGTATCTTTTGTTAAGAGAGGGCTGAGTACTGTACTAGCAAGTTCTGGACCTCCTGTTGTCTGCACCACCTAAATTCAAGCATGAAAATAATACACAGAACATACACGTAAGGAAGTTACCTACAGTGCTGACAGGAAACATTTATTACTCACAAAAACACCACCACTATGCCCCCACACTACAAAAACCTCTGAGAAGCTAACTAAGTGTCTTAATGTCCTACAAATTAACTAAACCATTTCTTGCAGAGAACTGCTGCTCTCGTCACCAACCTTTTTATATTTAGACATACTTTTGGCAACATTATTTTTATTCTGCTAACGAAAACCACACATACTTCCAATAAATGGACATACAGCTATGCTTCCAACTCTTCACCTGCATCATGTACAGTATCAATTTTTCATTCTTAGTTAAAAATTACAATGGCACACAAGGCTAAAGATGGTTTAAATAAATTTATTTAGTAGATGGGAATATACACAGAAAAGGGTATAAATTATTTTCTAAAGAGAATCTCATCCTGATGTACACACATTTTTCCTTAGTTACTGTTCAGGGACACAACATTTCAATCTTGTTATCCCTGAAAAGGTTACAGAGCATATAAATGCAAGAGTTCTGAAGGAAAACACTGAGAAAAAATTATAAAACCTTACCATATGTAGTGGGGTAAAGAGAAAATGAACCAGTTCAGCTGCACTTGGATTCTGTATATGGAACTTTAATTTGGCCTGAAGGAATGGGAAAATGATACATTTTAAGAAACATTTAACTTCTATGACAATAAATACTTTGTGTAATAATGTCCATCCCTGGACAGATCACAGGCCTGCTTAAACGCAGTGTTTTGTCTGCAACATCTGCTGTTGAATCCATGTATAACTTTAGTACCTGTTGTGCAAAACAACAAGTTCTGCAACGGAATGATACACCTTGTAAAGAAGCATCTCCTTTGGAAATTTGCCACGTCCATCACCTCTGGCGATTGGTTGATCACCACTGAACACAGATGACCTTCTCACAGCAATCCACATTACATTAATACTTTGTGATGACTTGGTTTATATATGAGATGTTTTCCCCACCCGTCCATGACTATTGTATCTATCCATATTAAATTTCATCTGTCACTTTACCTGCTACCATGAGATGTGTCTGCAAAAGCAGACTCTACACTCCCCATTTGCCAGATCTCCTGTAAACGCCTTGGACAGCAAAGGCCCCTGCAGAAGCATGTGTGGGCCTTTGCTGTGTTTACTGCACTTGGAGAACCAGCATTTTAGTCATAGAATTTTATTTCTGTTTCACCAAACAAGAACCTAAGAAGCTACCCTCAGCCTCACGGTAGCTCAGTTTCTTTAAGAGCTTTAGAGTGTGCAACCTTGCTGGATGTATTTTGGAAATTAAAAAGAAATAAATTAAAAATAATCAAAGAATCGATGGATTTATAGACATTATTTTGTTTTGCAAGATGCATGTTAGCTTCTTCCTCAATTTAATATGCCTGCCTACAAACTGCATCCCATGTGGGGGTACCTCAGGGTTACCAGGTTGTTGTAGTCCCTCACATTACCAGTTCTTCAATTTGAAACAGTCTCTCGTGCCCCTCAAAAAATGGTTTTCATGAATATGTTGTCCCCTATCAAGCTTTTCCAAGTACATGTATACATTTAAAATATCACATACTTTCTCTGATACAGCTTCTTGGAGGAATTATTTATTTTACTGATCACTCATTGGCTCTGCAGGCTCCAGGAGTACAAAACATGTCAGAAGTGTTTTAAAGAGACATAGTAGTTTTTAACTGCATCTTGCCATCTGTTCCTCAGCTTTTGGCTGACCTCATTCTGCTTGTACATCTAAGCCTTCCAGAGCATGCCTCCAGATGAAGAAAGGAGAAGGATGTGGTTTTACTTCCAATAACTTCCTATACATTGTTCTTTGGTCATAACAACTTTCTTTTGGTCTTTCTAAGGTTTGACAGATGGTAGGCATTTTCTAGGAGCTTCCAGCATGGTATTTTAAAATAGTTTCCATTCTAATGGCAAAGATTTTATTCTTCTAGTTACTCCTTTTAAACTAGATTCCTAATTTTATAGTTTTCCATGTCTGACAAAGGATCAGGAAGCAAAATTTCAGGCTTTTGTGAGTCCTGCAATGGTGCTGAACTAAAGCACTGCTGCAGCACAGTTTTTCAAAAGCAGCATTAGAAACCAGGTCTAATATACTGCTGAGCACCAAACTGAGAACTGTTTCTTCTTCTTCACAGAGGATAAAGAGCCAAAGATCCACACATTGTTCTTGGGTGAAAAACTAATTAGAATACAGAATGTGGTAAGAAGTAAGAATGGGAGAAAAAAAAAAAGGAAAAATCAAATTTACAAGCACAACTGCCAAGAAGGATCAGCATGTTCTAAGACATTTGCCCCCCATCAAAACAGCAATCCTTTAAGGTCAGAATCACAACATTTGATATGTTTTGTTTGGTTAGTTGGTTTGGTTTGTTTTTTTTTAAAAAAAGTATTCTTAACATTTCTAAATATAACCTACAGCCTTTGCAATGAAAATTCATTCCCCAAGAGGAAGAAAAGAAGCTGATTTGACTCAGTGAATGCAAGAACTGTTTTCCCCATTGGCACAGCTTCCCTAGCATTTGGGAGGGACAGTAACTGAAAGTAAATGCTTTGAAGGTGTCCCACTTGCTGCCTTCCTTTAATAGCACTTGCAGAAGAGGCTATACCAGGAGAGGGCTCTCGAATTACCATCTCCACTTGTTGAGAACCTATAAAGCACCAGTAATTTGTTGGATGGATCATTCTGAGGGCAGAAAGGTTCCATGTAATGATGGCAACAAGCACAGATAGTCTGATGGACATAGCTGAATAAAGCTAAATTAAGTCCACAGCAGGTGATGCTGGCAAGTGTGGAACAGACTCGTGATCCCAACAGACATTTCTAGAAATTCTTTTAGGATCTAAACTCAAATTTCCCAAATAAAAGGCTTCAAAGAGCCAGGAAAAGAAGAAACAACAATGCTGAAGAAGAAATATGCTCATCTAATCTGGTCACCCCGTAGAGCCCTTGAAAGCTTGAGGAACAGCATCCCAAAGTTGTCTCAAAGGCCAACCTAGTCCATAGGTAGCCAGGTCAGCTCTTGTCTTAGTTCAACCTTGGGTGGAGAATGAAAAGGTGAACGTCTAAGATCAGTCCATTATCTGCTGATCTCTCTTCCTGTTTGTCAGCCAAGGACCAAAGGAGGTTATTTTTCCAGGTATATCAGCATTCTTGAAGAGGATACTTGTGGGTCTGCTCCTCCTGAAATAGCAGTAGAAACCAAAGGCAATGCAGACCCAGGATCACAATTCCCTCCATGGCATGGCCACCTCTGCACAGCTGGCAGCAGTAAGGCTTTTAAGAACCATAAGGTTTCTGTACGTGGACAAGGCACCAGCAAAGTTATAGACAGAAGGCCAAAGACTTGATAAATATATTCCCAAAAACCAGTCAAAAACAAAGCATCCAGATCCACTGGAACAGCATCAATCTCCGAGAAAACTCAAAAACAACTGCAAAGCAAATCTCTAGCATTACTGATTCTTCCTTCTCTTTATCTTTCCCCAGAATTTTAGTTGTTCATAATAGTGAAATAAGATACAGGAAAATCAATGCAGCAAAATTGACACCTAAATTAATTTGTAGTGGTGGTGAAAACAAAGATCATGTTATACTTAACAACAACTACTCCAGGAAAAAAAACTGTTACCACATGCTTCACACCACCATAACCACTAGCAGTCACTTACCAGAAGATTGAAGCCATGCTTGAACTTTTGGAAGCAGTCAACAAATTCATCTGGGGGTGGTGGTTTTGCACGGAGAGTAAGAACTCCCTCTGGTGAACAAAATGAGATTTTATATGTCCATTTATATGGTATATAATTTCTGTGCATATACAAATACACAGTAAATTTACAAAGTTACAGAATTTTTTAAATACAGAACCTCAAAGGTGAGCATATCCTGCAGTCATATCTCTAGTCACACCCCACTGACTTGAAGTAATTTTCATACATTCCCCTCTAACAATATACTATTTGTGCTCAAAGTGAGAGAAAATTGCTACATTCATGGAAAAAAAAAAAACAATACAAAAATATACATTTGCTATCTATTTCAATAATTCTTATAGAAACAGAATTGTATGAAGTAAGAATTCCTACCTCCAGGTCCTTTCTTTTTACTTTTCTTAGTTTTCTTCCTCTTCGAAAGTTCAGCAAATGCTTCAGCAGCTTTTTGAAGTTTGGTAACAAAATACTCGATGTCATCCAAAATATGGTTGAGAATTTGCTATGAGAGAAAAGTAACAGTTTTTCTACAGAACCTATAGCAGAAATACTCTAGAAATCAAAATTATTACACTCTCAGACACTAGCAGCTTCCTTGGAAAAAAGTCCATGCTAGAACATTGCTGGTTTAGATTCAGTATGTTCTTAGCTTTACACACTTGTAAATATTTTAAATCTTAGATTTTTAAGACTCAGAGCCACTGGATTTTTTTTTTTTTAAATATAAGCATCAGATAATTAAATTCAGATTGAAATCACACAGTTCATTCACACATCCCATTTTCTCTCACAACATGTGAAAAAATTCTAATTATTTCTGTAGGGCAGCATTTTCCTAAACAGCATAACTTCATAATCTCCTTTAGTATAAAGTATTAAGCTGTTTGTCGAATGGCAAAATGTAGTTTTATAGAAGTACTCTTTAAAGAATTGTTTTCAAAGAGCAAGTGGAGGAGAATGATGGAGCCCCTGGGGAAAGTATGTACACAACAATTCAGCAGGCCCCCACATGCTTTCCTCAAGACCTTCACATGTTGCCAAGGGCAACATCAGAGTAGAAAAGTAGTAAGTTAAAACTGACAAATGAGGCAATACCTGATATCGTATACATCATAAGGCTTGCCCCATGTTTTTGGTTATAGACAGTTTCAGAAATTACCATATTATGTTCATTTTCCAGATACTGCACATAGCTAAGTAACACTAAATTAATGGAATTTAAGTTTATCTTCATGTAGTTCGTTGAATTTGGTCTAGCACATAAAAGTAGTATTTATATTTCTAGCTCTTCACAGAGGAAAAATTTTCATCAACATTCAGTACTTTTTTTTTTTCTTTCTTTCTTTCTTTTTTTTTTTTTGGGGACAGAAAAGAAGAATACCAGAAAGAACGATCACCTATTCATTTTTAAGGTCTACCACACACACACAGGCTGCCTGGAAAGCTTTCCTCCAGAACTGAATTTTTCATGTGGAAAAAGCCTTCACACCGCATAGAGCTGCAAAATTTCACGGGCACTAAGCAATATTGCTTGTAGTTTTTTACTTACAACATCTCTGTCAATCCTGGCTGCCATCATCTCTGCTGTTTCTTCATGATCGTGGTATTGTCTATGTTTTTCAACTGCAGAAAAGGGAAGAAGAACGTAAGACATCTACATAAACAGAATTAGTAACCAACACTTCCTAAACAACTTACACCTGAAACCATACTGCTGTAAGAAAAAGAAAATGTTTGTACCATTCACTTCGTAAGGACTACACACTACTTGAAAATCTTGCACCCTATTGACTGATCCTGCCACATCTCAAAAAAAATAGCTTAGGTGTATCTTTACACAGTTAAGTTGACTGAAAGCATAGAAGTGTGCTACCAAGGTCTAAATAAAAAAGTAACAGCAGAAAGTGGCAGGTTATAAATAAAATACAATGAGAAATCATCCGATTTTTCAAAATATGATGAAAGTTACTCCAAAAGTAAACAAGAAGGAAGAGTGTAGCCATGACTTCAAAATTAATTTTCAAATTAAAAGCTAAAAAAGGGATGTAGGCATTTGGACAGAGAAACCAAGTCTGGTAAAATAGAAATGTGAGGTAATGGTGTGATAAAACAGGTATTTCTGAATACAATGCACAGAGTCAGTGACTTCTGTTCTAAAGCTGCAAGGGTTAACATTTTGAGAACTGGTAAGTTTTGCATTTTTAAGTCTCACTAAGTACTGCATTGCTTTTGTTAACAGGTGGGATTTTTAGTACATTCATTTTAGGAAAGATACACATGAGTGCAATAAAAGGCACTGCAGCAATCCAGGTCCCCAAGTGGTCTGGCAAGACAGACCACTTGACAAACTAAAGAAACTCTTCTGAAGTTGAGAAGTCATCAAACAGAAGAATAAACTAGCCTTTATCCAAGACACATGTAACACTAGACTGGCAGATGAAAACATTCTTAACATTACAGATTTCTCTGAACATTTTTAGAGAATCGTTTTCTTTGCATAGTTGTGTACTTTGAGTGATACAGTTTAATAAACCAAAAATAATAGACTCTGTGGTTATTGACTTCTAATTCTAGAATTTTAGTATCTACTATTAAAAAAACCAACCCAACAATACACCAAAAAATCCAAAACAAACCAAAAACAAAAAAGGCCTCGCTTTAACCAAGATTATTCCCTTAATATGGTCTGTTTTACAGAAGGAACTTTATTGCTTCTGAAGAATTTTTTTTTAAAGAAATCTCATAAAAGTGTTTCAATTAGAGATTAAAAAAGAAAAAGTCCAAACAAAAAAAATCCAAACCAAACAGAAACAATATAGCATTTCTCTGTCAGGACTTTAAAAAAACAACCACCAAAAGAAGAGACACCCCTAAAGAAAAATAAAAAAGAAAAAAATAAAAAGAACACTAGTTTACCCAAACAAGCCATTAGAAAGTTAAATATAAATTATGTAAATAATGCTGGTCTCTAGTCACCTTTTAATCCATTATTATATCTTTTAACTGCTTGAAATATCTGGCCTATGTTTTCCCTGTTACTAAGGAGAGCATCATTAAACTACCAGGGTTATGGCAGTAGTGGTTACTGTGAATGTTACTACATTCACAAAAAAGCCCAAATTAAAATCCGTAGCCCACCCCCCACCCAGCTAAACACAAATAAAAGAAGCTCTGAGCAGCAAGTCAGAACACAGCTAAGTGCAAGTAAATGACAAGTCAGACTATGACAGTCAGGTCTTATTCCCCACATCAGGCAACTGTGGCTTGGGGCACTTCCAACCAGGCCGGGAGAACAGTCCTGCCTGCTCTGGGTGAGGACAGAGGGGTGACCTGGCACAGCCACGTCTGTGTCCAGACCCAGTTACCGCAATTGTTAATGAAAGTGTTCCTCCCAAGTAATTTTTGTTCCTAACGAG
>NW_008584527.1:0-883 GCF_000691845.1 Merops nubicus | reverse complement strand
GGAGGAGGGGTGGGCCTGTCCTGCCGTCGCCCTCCTGGAGACCCCGCGGTTTCCTTCCAGCTGGTGATGTTCCTCCTGGGAGCTCTGAGCTTGGCTGGGCCTTCAGGGGTGTGAGAAGCGATTGACTCTGGGTGCCCCGCGAAGGGAAAGCTGTCACTAGGGCCGTTTGCAGAATGACTTTTATCTTTATGAATTTTCCCTCTGGCTGCCAGAGGGAAAAGAAATTTCCATTACAAGTGGCTCAGCCAAAGCAGCGTGGGGGAGATGGGAAATGCTCTGTAGAGACCAGCCTACACCCAGGTCTATGGTATTTGCTCATTAGGTCCCAAACTCAGGGACTTTGGTGGGATTCTTGCCCAATATAAGATCTCAGGGAAGATTTTATTGTGGCCGAACATTGGTTTACATGGAAGGAGTCCTCGCAGCACCTAAAGGGCTTGATCTGAACCGCGGTGTCAGCAATGGGAGTATCTGCTTTGTTAACACGGGTACCAATCCCAGTGATTGCTACCAGAAGAAAACCTGATAAGAATGGAGCGGAGCCCTAAAGGGATCTGGCCCCAGTCAGTATTGGGCTGACCCCGACTGCTGGTCTCAGGAGGACCGGGGCACCCCCTGGAGCAGCAGCAGCTGCTGGTCGTACCTTCTCGCTGTTGCGGGAGGTGTCCGGCTTCACCAGGATGGATGGAGGGGCTGATGCAGGCGGCTTTGGAGCCGCCTCGCTCTTTGCTGGGGCGTCTCTGGCATCCAGGATCAGCGAGCTGCACACGGACGGGGTTCTGCTTTCCCCTCCTCTGACCACAAGTGCCGGCGAAGCGTCGTGGGAGAAGCTTGGCCTGGATGGTGCCTCGGCCGCGGGGGTGCCGTGCGGGTAGAGCTGGAT
>NW_008584526.1:0-1379 GCF_000691845.1 Merops nubicus | reverse complement strand
TTTTTTTTTTAATTGAAAGAGGGCAAAATAACAAGCTTCTGCCTTTGAATTTCCCACAGGTCCAGTTTCAATTTGAAGGGGAAAATGAAAAAAAGCATGGAGGGAGGAACCTGTAGAGAAACAGAAAAAGGCTAGATATTTAACAATCATCTACCTGATTCCATCCTGCCAAAACAAGCCTAAAATGTATAGCATAACTAAAAACGTATCAAACCTCTGGAGCTTGCTTTTGTGTTCTGCAACTCAAAGTAAAAAAGTTCTGAGATAAGCTCACTCCAAGTTCCCACCCCCTAAAAATTACTACTAATTATTTTTTCCTTTCATGTTGGACAGCTTTAATATCACATTTTTTATTTTCAGGGCATAAGGCAGGGAAATACCACAGGTGATCACTGAGTCTAACTCTCCTAGCTACTCTTCTCCAAGTTGCTCCCATATGCAGGAAGTGAAGAGGGAAGAATAGATGGCTGCCCATAACTGAATATGCAGAAGTTACTTATAACTTATATTTCCATGACTAAGTAGAACAGAGGAGTGCAGGAAAAGAATAGTATAGGCAGCTGTAACACTTATCAGTTTATTCAAGCTAATTACCAAAAATATATTATAATATAACACACAGAGGAATTTCAAATTTCATTCTACTCCAGTATTCCTAGTATAATCAGTCCAGGATATAATTAAGTGCATGTAAGACCAGTTATGAATACTAACTTTTAGAAGCAACTTGAATCTTAGTTTCAGATAACAACAAACCCTTTTTAGAAGTCATTCTGATATGTTACATTGTGATCTATAATCTATAAAATCATATATGCAGTCATACCAAGCCCTGAAATAAATTTTCCTTGTACAATAGCCATTACATAATTGGTAAAATTCTGCATTATTTTATGGTGTATCTATTTTCCCAGGACATAAAGTCCTTGAACTACTTCACTTAATACACTGAGTGCTTAGCAAGGCATTGGAAATATTCAAATCTTTAAATATAAATTATATATTTGTATATATTTTAAATATATTACAATATATAAATAGCCCTTTAACAACATTCTGCCCTAGACTATGCCAGGCACTGTATCTGAAAAATAAGTAATCAAAAAGTCTCTGAAGAAAGATGTTCAATGCTTTTTTGGTTCTAAGTTAGCTACTGTGAGCTGAACTTACTTGAATAATATCAAGATCCATGGAAAAAACAATTAACTTTCTTCTTTATTTGCTCAAATAATATCCCTGTATAAAACCTCCAAAAGTATAAGCCCTTCTGATCTCACTGTTTCCCATCACAATTGTGCACCTAAATTACAGCATAAACCTGAGGTGCCACATAGTAGGCAGTTATGAAGAGCAAGAGTCATAGAATCACAGAATGTCTG
>NW_008584525.1:14597-22613 GCF_000691845.1 Merops nubicus | reverse complement strand
AGCCGACGCGGCTGCAGGCCAGTGCCCCGACACTGCGCAGGGACTGCCAGGAGCCTCCCGCAGCCCCCGCCGCCAGCGGGGTGGGCTCACCTGGTGCTGGCCCGTATGTCCCAGTACCGGATGTAGGTGTCATACCCACACGAAAGGAGAAGGGAGGGCGTTTCGTAGAAGACGTCGAGGACTCCAGCTCCATGGTGGAAGTCAGTCCCTAAACAGGTCAACAGGTGACCGCTGCATTGAAACACAACAGGGAAGAGTCATTCAGAGCAAAGCACCCTTCCAATTCAGCTGGCCAAATCAGAGATGGTGTCACAGAAGTCTCCTAGAACTCATTTTTGTAATTTAATAGAATACAAAAAACCTGTAGTGTTTTCCTCTCCTTCCCCAGCCTCTGCTACTGGTTGGGCTGCTAACTACCTTAGAGGGTGACCAGCAGGAGTGACAGCTGTAAGAGGAAGATCCAAGGAACAGACAGCTGAAACCCCAGCAGAATGGATCATCCTCCTTGGGAGAAGTGACCAGCACTCTGAATGATGGGGCTCCATTTCCGTGTGTGACAATTCACACCTTGGCCAAACGTCAGACAGCATGTAACAGCCACATACCTGGTCAATCTCATTCCATCCTTAAAAATGCTGCTCACTTGGGTGCCTCCCCATGTCTCTGACACAGAGCTCAGTTACACTGGCAAATCAGACCCTCCTGACCCAGTCTGCCATGGCTGCTCTCCTCAATCCCCTCCATTTACACAGCAAATGCTGTACCTGGGGCTGAACATGACAGGTCAAGAGTAACCACTCCAGGGCTCCTCTGGAGATGACTTTCCTAAGACTAGCTTTTTATTTTTTTTTGACCCCTCCTCCTTTTCGATTCCTTCCTTGCTGTGAAAGAGAAAGTCAAGGTCTCCATGAAACTAAGCCAGATGCTTTGTGGCTGTATCGTTTTGCTGCTTGCTCCTGTGCAGAACCAGAAGCTCACCAGGTGGATGGTACTTGGTGAGGGCCCACCCTGCCAGGTTGCAAGAAGGAGCTTGAGCCCCTTTGCTGGGCCATAATGAAATGTCATCTGGCCCATGGCCCAGCCCATTCCCAGTATCACTCCACTTGCACCAGCAGTCAGCAGCACCCAGCTATGGTAGACTCTTGGGAATGGACAGGACAATCTGCCCAACTACTTGAAAGGGCCACCTATAGCAAACCCTTCTTTTGTTCCTCCTCCTCCTCCTCCTCCTCCTCCTCACACCCTCTAAATCAAAAATGCTGGAGACAATAAACCTTGAAGCACCTGCTTTTCAAACCCCACTGCATGGCCACCCCTCTCCAACAAGCTCTTGGTTCTCAGGACAATGAAGCAGTCCTTAAAGCCGACAGGACGGATCCCGCAGTGGGGTCACTCCCAGCATCTCCCCCCATTATTTTGTTACTTTCTGCTCCTTGATCCAGCATCACACAGTTCTGAGGCACATGGCCAAATGCCTTAATTCTGTCTGTAATCTGGGCTAAAGCCCTCGTCGGGGGATAAAGACCACACAAAAGGAGAAATAGAGTCCCGGGAGATGTTAAAACAAGTAAACACCTTTGTGTCAGGAGAGAGAAATCGCTGATAAAGCAGATTAACGCCTCGAGCCCTGGTGTCCCCAGATCAGAAGGCGAGCCCTGGCCGATCTTTGCAGCCAGCACGCTTCTATGATCACAGAGCTGGAGGCATGCTGGGGCCAGCCTGTTTCCCCACTGTCACTCTCCAAAGAGCAGATTATGTAGAATAACAATTTCTTTGTGGCTGTGTAATTCCCTCCGTGACCGTGGCTGTGGGCAGCTACATTGGCCCTTGATGCCAGGGCCCTAGCAACCATTTAGAGAGGCCAACCAGCCCTAGCGATGGCCCCCCCGTGCAAACCTCTCGGACAAGCTTTAACATCAAGTGCATGAATTAATCCCCCCCAACACGAATCCAGGGGTGCTGGCTTATTGGACTTTGTGTTTCTCCAGGCAAGGGATCGAGGGGATTCCAGGCTTCAGCCCTTTGCAACCTGCTCACAATACTTTAACCCTTGGAAGGTTACTCAGAAACCAACTCAGCAGCAACTCTGCACCTGTATGCAGGTCGAGAGGTTGAAACATTTGCAGTCTGAGCACTGGGAGCAAGAGCTGTAGGGTTTGGCTGCGGCAGGTGGGTCCTCAGCTCCACCGTGAAGTGAGACATGGATGGGCTTCTCTGAGCTCCAGAACTCCTCTGCTCCTCCAAGTCCACAGATCCCCTCCATCTGCCATTCTGCAAAGCCAGCAGGACAGATGGACATGCACACAACCCTTCTCAAGGCTTCCGCAAAGCCTTCTTCATCCCAGAAGTCGTATGTGTGGCCCAGAGTTGTAAGACATACGCCAGAGGTACGAGAAGGAGCCAGCTACTCTCCCAAACAAGAATCCTTGGACTACCTGTGAGAGGCATAAGGTGCCAGACCACCCAACCTGCAGAGTCCTCCGCCAGTTGCTCAGGTGGGAGCTGAGAGTCACTCCCAGGAGATGAGCTCTATGAGTTACCTCAGCGAGCCCGAGGCAGCAGCAGCAGCTTGGAGCCCTCTCCCCATTTCCACATGCTACACTTCTTTTTGGTTCAGTTTCACAGGGTAGCCCCTGGACTGGTGCTCTGAGCACAACGTATTTTGGGAGAGAAAACCAAGACAGGCAGCTGCACATGGGCGATGCAGCCCAGCAGCAAATCTGGTGAATTATCTCCTGCTAGCTAGCTAAAGCCTGTTTGTGTTATTTCTCCTCCAATATTTTCCCAGCTTATGCACCTTCAATATGTAGAGGACCAAGCGAGCTCTGGGAGAGAGGAGCACTGTGCTGAGGAAAAGTAGCAGGATGCAGAAGCATCTTTTACTCATTGGGACCAGCCCTCTTCCTCCTCTCAGGTGCTTGAAAAGGGTCACAGCAGATCTCCTCACAACTTCCCACCCCTAAACACGCACTCATCACACCCAGAGCAAACCTGGCCACACTAAAGCTTGCCTTCCATCTCCTACACCAGACTTCAGCCTGCAGTGCTGCAAGACAGCAGCAAATTTTAATGGCAGCCTGATGATGTCTTCAAGTGAAAAAAATCAACATCAAAGAGAAAGGAGAAATCAGAGAATCTGGATTCCTGCTTTCAGAGATTCCTGTGAAACACTGAACAGCACTCGGGTGCCTTGCTCCCAGTGTTTCTCTATGCCTTCACACCTCACTGCAGTGGTACCCAAGCATCCCTGAAGTCACAACTGTTTTCCTCCTTCCACTTCCCTTCCCAGTCTGTGCAACAAAACAAAACTAAAAAAAAAAAAAAAAAGGAAAAAATTAGCTTTTCTCTGTAGGCAGGAAAGGAGCACTGATACTTACAAGTTACTACAGCAAAGCAAACCTTGCTTTGCTGGTTTGTTAATCAGTTCAGTTCTCCTGCCCCAAGAACAGGTCAGCCAAAGCAGCTTTCAGCTGGGAGGTCCAGCCCTGCATCCAGCAGCAGTCCTTTGGCAGTCCAAGGAAACAACACACTGTTTGCTACAGCGAAGCACTTACCATCTGACACCAGGGGCAATCGTACCGCGCTGGGCACTGGGCACACGCGCCAGAAGACCCAAGTGTTCTGGCATCAGCACACAAACTGATAAAGATGCAGAATGGGATTGATATTTCCTCTGTTCTCAGCTGGTTACAGTCTCTCTGGGTCAGCTGCCAGCACGCCCATGCAGCGTGCCAGCAGCAGGCGCAGCCGTGCCGAGCCCATGCTGGGAAGGGCACTCTCTGCCACCACCAGGCTCCCAGCCTTAGGATTACAAATGAGTGCCCACAAATCGTCCGGTCTACATTATCCCTGCCTACATATTCCAGTCCCCAACAGCTTCCACTTCCTAGGGAGCAAACCCCATGGCTACTCCTTACAGCAAACCCCACAACCAATCCTTAATGACCCACAAAGGATCAAGATAACTCATCAAGAAGCAACAGAAAAGCAGCAGATACACCAGCCCACTACCGATGGTTTTCTAACAGTTTACATGAGCAGAAGGCACCTACTCAACGAGGGACAAAAAGAGATGTGATAGCCATCCTGAACCTCGCTTTTCACCAGAACCAGCCAAAACCAGCAGAGAACACTATTCTTTCCTTTGTGGGCCCTTTTTCACCCTCCACACCCAAACACTTTCCAAAAACCAGGTAGCTGATCCTCAACACTTCAGAGGCCAGGGTCCTCTGTCCTTGTTAGGCACTATAAAGGTTAGTCAGCAAGTCACTGTGAACCCCAAGCGAGACAAAGCATGGGAGGTCCACACCACCTTCCCACCATGCCTTGGCTCTCCAAAAGTAGCAAGTAGAGGCTGTTTCACTCTCAGGCCTTCTTCAGATAGTTGGCTGTGCAGATGGTGGGTGTTTTGCTATGTTTGCTGTACTGAACAGCCTGGGCTGACAGCACCAGAGTTCAGTTCCAGTGTTGAGTGGCTCCAGCAGAATCTACTTCAGACAAGTGGAGCTCTGTGGAGCAGAATCACAAAGGTGACAGTCTAGGTTTCCTGGAAAGATCAGTCTAGAGCCCAAGTTCTTGGCTTCAGCACTTTAACCACAAACCACCTGGGCCAATGCAGCACCTACAGACACAGAGGTAGGTGTCCACTGCTAAGCAGGAAACTCAGACATTCCTAGTTTCTCCTACTTTCTCTTAAGCATCTAGACAGACTGAAATCACACTGGAAGTAACCATGTACCAGTCCACAAGGAACAGAGCCAGAGGAAATCCAGTTTTGTCCCTAGTGCAGGAAAGCTGTGTTAGCACCAGGGTCTAGACTCCTTGCTGACAGAACAAGAAGTTGAAACAAAGGCTCTGTGCCTGGGATGTATCAAACGGATGAGTCAAAAAATAAAAGACATTTTGTTCAGGCACTATAGAAAATCCTTTGACTCACCTCCATCAAGTCCCACATTCTTCAGAAAACAAGAGTTTTAAAAATTACTTTTTAAAAAAGCTATGTATTGGGGATTTCCACATTTCACTTTTTCCTTTCCAAGCTGGAAATCTAGCCATGAGCACTGTTATCATGATACCACCAGAAGACAGGAGCCTTCTAGCTGACGAGAAAAAGTGAACTACCAAGGAATAGCAGAAACAAGTTGGTTTAAGTTGTTTTTTTTCTTTTTAAAAACAGCTTAAGGCTCTATTATTTCTTGTCCTGGCAATACGAAAACAAAATAAGATCAGTCATGGCAGAGCCCAGATAGTTAGTTTCCAGATAATCCATGGGATGGCTGCTTTCACCAAGTTAAAGCCATATCCAGTCTCCCAAGCCACTGTGATTATCTGTGTGATCATAAAATCTCAGGATTTGCCCGGACTCCACTATCAGCAAGGTCTCAAAAGAAGTCTGCACCTCACTCCCTGTATCCTGCCCATTTGCTGCAGGTCTTGGCCAGCTGTCTCCAATACAAATGAACTATACTCCAAAAGCTATGGTGAAACACTTTTCTCCCCACCCTCCATTTCTAGTGACCTCAATTCACCAGAATTGATATTATACAAATATGCAAATTCTACGAAACTGCTGAATACAGATGTGTGAAACTGAGGACATACTCTTTTGCTCTGGAAACCTCCATCTGTGAATCGTGATCATCCATCAAAGAGGAGAAGCCATTGCACATAAGCAGGTGACTGTTCAGAAACTGAGCAGAGCTCTAAACCAATATTTTAGCCCCAATAGCTACCTGCAATAAGCCAGGTGGAAAGCATATACTGAAAAAAAAAAAAAATGTGGAAAGAGTACCATTCAGCCCAAAACACTGGGATATTTGAGCTGAGTATCAAACAGAGAAAGGAAACAAAACCCATTTAAAAACAATTACCCAGAATGCAGCATTTGCACAACTTCTGTCATCCAGTTTGGAGAACGCACCAAAAGCAAAGGGAAGAGCTGAGCTGTTGTCTCTTCCAGGTGCTTTGCAACCGTGTCTGAGGTACCCAGGTGACAGCAGCCTACGCTAAGGAGGGAAAGGTTTGGTCAAACCACATCTATAATGTACATAGGGAGAAGCATAGGGTCCTTGGTAAAGTTATTCTTGATCCTTCTTGTCGTAACCAAAGGTTGCCCCTGTGTTTAGCCAAGGCTACTAATTCTTGCAGGGAGATGTGGGATTGACTTGTGGAGTTTTGAGGGAGCACCTCCATGTGAAATGTCTCAGAGATGCTGTTATAAGTGATTTTCAGTAGAAATGCCTCTCTCAGCTTCCTCAGTGCAGCTGAAGGGACTTGAGGCAGTAGGGGGCAATGACACTGATGATGGTTTGAGATTGTGTTGGGGGGAGAGACAGAAGAGGGAGTTTTGCCTTCTTTTCTTCTGCGTTCTCTGAATTGGCCCACACACGCTTTAAATGGTCCAATAAAAAGATACAATTTCTTTACCTTTCCAGCTCTGGGACCCTGTGAGTTTTTGTTGTTCGGGTTCCCGTAAGGTTAAGTTCAGAGGATAAACTGACACGCTGGGCTATGGGAAAAAAGCCAGTTTCTTCAAATAAAGCCACAACGGTGCAAAAGAGACCCTGCTGGGGCTTTTATTTGGGAAAACAAACAGAAATGGCACCAAGCCCTTCTGCTTTACGAACCAATTTAACTATAAAACCAACGTTCTCCCTCTCGGGGGTGAGGAGGGGAGAGAGACAGGACATGACAATAGTCCAAAACCTTGGGAGGAAAAAAAAAAGAAGATGGGACAAAAAAGGTTGTCTGTCCCCTTTTCTTTCTTGTCCATGGCTTCTTTTCTTAGCACACGTGTGTTCTTGTAAAAACGATTAGATTGCAATTTGTATAACATGGTGACCCCCAAATTCAGACATTTAACCCCTTTTCTCTGCAAAGAATGTCAAGAATGTCTTCTCTGTCTTTCTTTCCAACGGGAGAAGTAGGGGGGAATTCTCTCAAACTGTGATTTCTTGGGGGAAGAGAGAAAGAGGGAGGCGAGGAAAAGAAGCTGGGAATTCTCAAAGCCTCTCGCCTTTCGCCCCACTTGTGTGGGAACAGGCGGCTGCATTGCTCCCTTCTGGACAGAGCTCTGCAGGTCTCCTTTAGTAGGGAGACAAAAAAAATGGAGAGTCCAAATCAAAACAAAGCCATCTGTTTAAATGAGCTACCGCTAGCCAGTGGCAGAGGGGGTTCCTCATTCACTCCCTCCCATTCTTCTCTCTTGCCTCTGTTGATTTTCCCTCAACCCAGGGAAAGATAAAGATTGCTTTTGCTTTGGCTCAGAGGGATGAAACTGATTGATGTGATTGGAGTGTCCAGCCCCCACTCGCACTCTGATTGTTTGGGGCCTTGTGAAGTTGTCATAAATAGGCCCGAGCAGGAGTGCAAAGGCCATAGCATGCCTTGGACATGCACGTATCCAAAGGGCAGTAGGTGGCCTCATGTTCATCTGCAGTGAGACAGGGCCAAGACTGCCACAGGGAGGAAAGGATTTAGGATAAACATCTGTATGTTCTTCCTCTTACAACAGTTTGACATTTAGGCTGACATGCACCAGAGCCCTCTTAACAAAATGAAGGCAGAAGATGCCCAGCCTGTGTGAGAGCCTTCAGAAAGACTATGTCAAAAAAACCCCCTAGAAATCAGTAAAGACCCACAAGGCTCCAAACAGTTTTGAGAACACATACATACCATGGGCAATTCCTTGCACAGACAAGACTGAAGCTATCCATCATGGCCAAGAGACAGCTCTGAACACAACAGTCTGCTAAAAGGAACAGTTATCCAGGAGACTGCCACTTAAGAGGCTCCCTGCAGCAGCAAGCTTTCTCCAGTACTGGCTCAAGTAGTTGGCAATGGCCTGGTGTCCTGCCTCCAACAATGCTCAGGATCTCAGAGCAAGGGAATCAAATCCTGCAGTCCAGAGCTGCTGGAAATGGGGTAGAAATTTCCTTCTTGCCTTGTCAAGTGATTAATTCTTACCTGAAGGTAGGAGTCCTGTTTAGTCTTGCTGCTCAATTCACAAGTGAGATT
>NW_008584525.1:0-14566 GCF_000691845.1 Merops nubicus | reverse complement strand
CGCTCTTCCCTTTGTCTAGATCTACATTCAAACTCTTCACCCTACCTACCTTACTGCAGAGGGGATGGTTCCCAAGGACCAAATTATTCATCTAAAGGCAGTCATTGTGCCAAACTGATTTTATATGAACAGGTCAAGAAAGAATTCTCCTGAAGCCAAGAACTCCCCTATGAGAGACCCCTTTTCTCTATGAATTTCAGGAAGAAGGCACAGCATTTGTGTTCCTGATTAGCTAAAGGACATATAAATTGGAATACCCAGAACTCATGCTTTAAAGAAGGCACCAAAACCATCTGTGGACAGTACAAGAAAACAGCACAGCAAAAAAAAACAAGCAGGAGAGCCTCAGGAAAAGAGAAGGAGCAACCATCTGAGGAAGGACAACTACCTGTGATCATCACACTGCAGTGAAAGGAGGCAGAAGGCAAACATTTGTGCTCATTACCCAATGTAAGTGCAGCCCAGAAAGCTGTTCAGCTTGCTGTTCGACAAGTATTGGATTGGTTATTATGATTTAAAACTGTGTTCAGGCAAGACTGAGATGCTGAGAAGGAAACCCAAGCCTGAAAGGAGTAGGAAGCCCCTTTGCCACAAAGCCTGGAGAGTTTCCTTGGCAAAAAGAAATACTTTGCATAATGAAGCTACAGAAAAGCAGAGCAGGGAGAGAGGATTCTGCATCAGCAGCATAGTCACATGATTCTTCTGCCCCCACAGATTCTGTAAAACTTATCAGCGCCAGGATGATAATATTTGCTACCACTTCCCTCTCCTGTTACCAGAGGTACCTACCTATGTCTCTGTGGCTGGATAAATCTAGCTTAAATGCCTGGGAGAAACAGACTACTCACACTTTGTTGAGTTAGTTACTTTTCCTTTCAATCTAGCACCTTGAGTTCCAAATCCACTTGTTCCCTTCATCCAACAAACTCTTTCTGTTATTACATACGTTTGAGATCATCCGATTAAACCCTAGAGTTCAAGCTGAGGATAGAATGATCTTCTCCAGAGCTTGTTTTAGAACACAATGCTAAGAAGTCTACTTGTGCATCTTGGGCCAAGGTTAAAAGCTTTTGTGGAAAACATTAAGTGAGCTTTATAACCAAGAACTAATCTGCTAATTCTTATTTAATTTATCCATATTTCACACAAACAAAAATCTGAGCATGAGAGGACACAAAGCCAAGAATGACTGGATTTAAACAAGAGTTCAACATGAGTAGTGATCAGATAACCAGGGTGCTCAGTGCTATATACTGGATCTGTCAAGTTACACTTGCTGTTTAACAACAGCACAGGGAGCCCAAGTTTTAAAGCTTCCCCTCCTTGTTGACAATTGCTCATGTTCACTCAGCAGCTATAAGGAGCCATCAAAGTGGATGCAGGTCAGCGTATGCTGAAATTTGAAAGACAACAACTAATTCTTGCCCACCCCACTGTACAGACAAATGTAACCTAATCAAGGTCCCATGGAAGCACATACCAGAGATGAAGCAGCAGCAAGTTTGCAAACTTCAGCCAGCTGCACATGATGCTCACGCTGGCTTTCAGAGAGAAAGAGCACAATGCAGTAGCACTAGAGGAAATACGGATTACTAACCTGCTCAGCAGCTGCCTGGCTACCCTGCAAGACTCCTCCCCACCCCTCTGCTAAGGGCACCAGCCAAACACCTGAATCTCCCGTCTCCTCCACTCCCAAGCCATTCTCAGGAATCCTCTACCTCCCACCTCCCCAAAACTTGCAGACATCAAAGGCACCTAACTTGAACACCTGAAGAGCAGGGGGGCCCCAACGGTCAAGAAATGCAACTCTGTATCTTCCCTTTCCATGCACTCTCTGGTTTTTTTTTTTTTTCTTCCATCCCTTTGAAAAAGGTGGCAGAGATAAATGGAGAACAAAGAAACAAGAAAAAGCCACAGCTCTGGCCCACACTCTGCCTATTACTTAAGGGGGAAGGAACTCTTCCGAAAGAGGAGGAAAAAAATGTGCTCAGACACAATGGCTCAAAAGGACAGGCAGCAAACCGGGCCACTTTGTACTGCTAACAAGGGAAACCTAATTACAGGAAGAGGCAAAGAGGGACAGATAAAAGGGATACAAAATTTCAACATCTGTTGCCATAAAGGGATAAGAAGTGGGGAAACGCAAAGTGTCAGTTTGGTGTCAGTGACGGCGTAAAGCCACTTTCAAAGAACTCAGGAGAGGGAGAAAAACCGAACAAGAAATTAGAGGGTTCTTAAAAAAAAGAAAGAAAAAAAAACAAAAAAAAAACAAAACACCAACAAAAAAACCAACTCTACCAAAAATGCTTTCAAAAGTGGGGGAGGAGATAGACAAAGACTGGATATTTAAAAGGTAGAGGATCTGGGGTGGCTTGCAGGGCACAGCTAACTTTGGCTAGGTTTTCACAACAGCATTCATCCCCTGCGTCTGTCATGTGAAAGGACAACGCAGGACTTGTGAGTTCAAAGTGTTTACAGCATGAGGACTATCATGCCAGACAGAACACTGGTCCACTTCAAACACTGGGCTTGGCAGAATAGCTCAAGGAGCTGCTGTAAAGTGAACTATAGAGTATCCTACCTTACAGAGAAGCATCCTTGAGGCAGGGGCACATATCCTAAAGACATGCAGACCACCACAGCCTGGGAAGCAACAGTCCTCCACAGGCAAATGAGAAATGCTGGCCTTGGACCTGTTCCCAATGGCATGTCAACCTTATCTCCTAAGGATTATACACTTCCAAAGGAGACAGGAGATGGGAAGAGACAGAAAGCAAAACAGAATCTGAAGAATGTTTCCTTTTCTCTTGCTTGCCATTAACTGGCTGTTCTGCTGAGGCACACGCTAGCACTGTCACATGAGACAGGAAGGTCTCATCAGAGAAGGACAAAAGGAGCAGAGGAGCATGGTCTGCAAGAGGGGCAGCTGCCATCATATCCTTCACTGGCACAGAGGAGCAAGGGGACTTGCAAGAACCCAAGGAGTCAGCAAGGCCTGATATGTGGTGCAAGGACACAGGTTAGTATCCAGTGGCCCATACTGCCAATCATTCTCCTTTCCTGTGCAGGCCTCTAATCACCTAAGTTATTCACAGTCACCCTTCCTTCACACACACACCTTGATCTTGAGTGGTAATAGGTGTGCAGCAACTTCCTCACATCTAAAAGCAATCAGATGGCACAACGTAGCATCTGTGGGATGAGGCATGTCCTCCAGAGGTGCAGCTAGCCAGCTTCAAAAGCATAAGAAAAAAACAAAAAAAATCCTCCTTCATTACAGGAGAAAGGGCCAGGTGTAGCACCAGCTGGAATTTCAGCCATCAGAGGCAGTGTCTTGCGTTACGTGGTCATTCCCCTGCTTTAGATTCCCCTTGACAATTGCTTGTTGCTGCCTGTTGTGGCTTTGATCCAACGCCATCATTTCAGCAGACTCAGAAATGAAAGACAGTTGTGAGGGTGGGACGCAGCAAGAGGCATTTCCTTTCCACACTAGAAATTTCCTCACCACCAAACCCAGACGAGCCCTTTTCAAAGCCCAGAACATATTTCCAGGTGAAGACTTTATCCCCTTCCTCTTGGAGGGATGAGAATGGCTGCCCCAGGGTCAGGGAACAGCGAAGGTCATAAATACGAAAACATACCGTGACCAACAGCTACAAGCACCAGCCAAGGACTTATCTGGCCTGGAACTAAGAAGATCAGTACACAAAAGGTTATTTAAGCTTTAAATCCTTTTGTAGCAGGTTCTAACTCTCAGCTGTTGGGGAAGGACCACCTACCCCACGGGAAGAGAACACCACAAACTGCTGCACCATTACTTACACAGAAAAAACCCAGCTACTAAACTAACTGGTCTTGGACAGCACTAAATATGCAAGTGGTGCTAAGGATGCTTTATAGAACATGCCTCAAGCATCACTCTACCCTGCCTCATTTTTTTTCACTGAGAAGTTGCCTGGATTCTGCATTTAGAGATAATGTCCTTGCCAAGTGCAGCCTCTGCAGGTCAAAATCTGGCCCTTTGTGGCCACAAGGAAGGGGCAAGCAGCAAACTTGGGGGGCTTGGCTCTGTCTGCCAGTTGTTTTCAGGACACACTGAACACAGGAGGAGCTATTCAGTCCTGAGTAGCTCTAAGATTTTGAGTTTCCATGCCACACTCCCAATTCTGGAATCTCACTAGGGAGACAACATGCACAAACCTCAAAGGAAAAAACAGCATTTCCCTAAGAGATCGCTTCTGGCAACCACTGGAGCCTCTGAAAAGGAATGCAAAGCTCTGCTGGGATAAGAGAAGTCAACATCAGGAAGGACAGCTCTGTACTCCTCTGCTATAAATGATCACATCAAGCTTCACATGGTAGTTTCCCAGCCATGCTCCTTACTCAGTCTCCTGCCCTGCACGTGCTGACAAGACTCCCAGCTCACACACAGGTCTCCAGAGAGGAAAAGACCCAGTGGCATAGTGCATTCCAGCTGTGACAGGTGAAGAGGGAAGAATAAGTTTGACACTCCAGCCATTGCAACAGAGGCCCAGTGGTCTAGGTTGCCTTGGCTTTATTTGCCTGTCACTCAGGCTTTGACGTTATTGAAAGATCAAACTCCGTTGTGCCTGTTCATTACCTTAATCCTATTTTCTACACAGCTTTATTATCTCTTCAGGCTTCCTTGGGAAAGGCTGTCAGAGAGGCTATGGCAGGGGGGACAGGGTTGCCTATCTTCTCACCCCTGTCAGATGCCTCTATTCAGGAGCAGCTGGAATATTTGGTGGGTAGGGGTATCACAGCACAAGCTGCATCCTTCAGGGGTACTCCCAGGGCACCACTGGACTAAGTCACCATAGCTGAAAGCACTGGCACCATCCTCCCTGGTCTCGTTTGTCCTTTGTGAGATTCATCCTTTGCAAAGTCTGTAATTTTTTTTTACGCTAGAGAAAACCAAAGTGCTTTATATTTGTACTCGATGCTGTCGACTCAGACAATCCAAACTATCCAAACCACAGATTAGAAGGCAACTGGCCTCAAACCAGACCTGCATCCACACTAATCCTCCTCTACCTCCCTTCCCCAAATACAGGTCTGCTGACACACCTCAGGCCCTTTCTTCCACTGCCCTTCTTTCTCTCTTCCCTCCCAGAGCCCAACAACTCACCTCAATCCTGATGGCACTCCCTTGATAATCCATGCTGTGCCACTCCTATCCAGAGCATACCAGTCCTGGAAAGCTGAGCTGCTGTTCAATAATCCTGCCAAATATTTGCTATCTGTCCATCACTACACAAAGACCCCGAGGCTGAGAGTTTCAAATTTGTCAGCAGTTGAGTCTCACGTCAGGATTTGAGCCCAACATTTCCCCAGTTGCTAAGGTCAGCACCTTAACTGAACAGGAACTACTCAATGCTCCCAAATCAGCGGCCACAGCAATTAACCTCCTCAATGCTTATTAAGACAGAGAGAAGACAGCATGCCTAAGTGTCTTCCATAGATATCCTGTCACCACCCCTCACCTCCCTGAGCTGCCAAAAACACCAGCCAGGACAAGATGAGTGTAGAGCCTGTGTTTGCCTCTGGCTCTGAGCACCAAGACAAGTGGGTGAATAGGAGGATGCAGATCATCTTTCTCACCCCCCTGGCTTAGGCTGAAGCATCAACTGAAACAGAGGAAAAAAAAAAAGGTATAATAGGTATATTCTGACTGTACGTGGGTAATAGGAAGAAACCAGAATGGCTATGCCATCAACTAGGAAAGCTGGGAAGAAAAGTCATGCTGCTCCCTTTTGAACCAGAATGAACTCCCACATACACCTTTCCACACCAGTTTGTTCCATCCCTGACTCCATCCCACACCTCATGTTTAAACATCCCTTGCCCACATGAACTAAAGGAATGATTTTACGGTGTCTCCAATATTGTATTTCAACACTGTTACTCATTTTTCTCCTCAAGTCCCTCCCTGTAACCTGGAAGCTCACTCACCTCTCAAGGTCCCAGATTCTCAGAGGTGAGGTGTGTCCACAGCAGGCTGTCCCCGTCACAAATGAGCTGTTAAAAAAAAAAAGGCAAACAAGAACAACTTACTAATATTAATCCTCCTGTTCTGAAGAAACAGTTCATGAGCAAGACAGAGAAAAGAGGCTACAATACAGACTTCGAATTCTGGTTCAAGACTATTTCAACATGTTCCACCACACTTCACAAGGGGCAAGCAGCAGCAAAGGGAGAAGTGCTCCAGAGCTCTCAGTAGCTGAGCTTCCCAGATGCAGCAGGTCACAACTGAAGAGAATTGGCAGGACATAAAGATGTATTTGCATATGCAAAGGGAAAGCCAAAGCCAGGATCAGCTGTAAATTGCAAAGACATTTTCAAAACAGCTAGCACAGCACTCAGCACATTTCATACACAGTCAGCACCATAAGCTGTAGAAAGACCCCCACAGAAAATTCCTTGTTTCTTCCTACTTGGTGCCTTGCTTCTGCTTGCTGCCAACATCTGGGCACAATCATGAATTGGCTGCAGCATCCTAGGCCTAAGGTATCACAGAATAGAGGTCTCCAGTCCAGCCTTCTCGAAGCAGGGCCAGTTTCAAAGCTGGATTAGGTTGCCCTCCCCAGTGCTCAAGCACTCTCTATCAGAGGCAGCACAGCTCTCCTGCAGCAATAGTTGGCTCAGTTCACACTCTCCAACAGGATCCATTCCAAGGTTCTCTTCGGCAATGCTGTGTCCCTGCTGCACGTGCTGGCCTCAGAGGTTGCTTGACAGCCACTAGCTTCAAATTAGTTGATAAGACAGGAACGGAACAAATCTTTAAAAATCAAGCAGCAGGAACATGAATGCTGTGGCACTTCACACTCTTTTGTGCCAACTTCCTATCCTCAGTCCAAATAAGAGAAAACAGCTCATACAAAGATTTCTTAGTAAGCTATAAATGACCTCTCACAAAGCCACATTTATTGCAGCTACCAAGAATAAAATGTGAAAACTATGTTTAAGTCATTTGAACAAGGAACAGCACGAATGCAGGAAACGGAGCCTGCTTTAAATAAAAGCCAGTTCTATGCTTTGCCTAAACATCTTTTGCAGCATGACATGGGGCTGGCAGCTGAAAGAGGAAAGCAAAATAAGGAAGCAATGTCACATCTGCAAAAATAGCAGTTTTAAAATATTTCTTTGATCCTCAACAACATTCCTCCTTTGGAAGTCAGAAGGTGTTTCCAAGCCTCTACTGTACCAGGAAGTGATTCTTGCAGTGTCCTTGACTTCTGAGACAAGCACCACTGCTGGTGCTACAAGGCATCCCAGCAGCAGAGTGGTGAGCACACAGCTCAAAGAGAAGAGCCATGCGGAAGCAGGGCCAGAGCTCAGGACTCCCCCTGCTCCCAGCTCTGTGGTTTAGCTGAGCAGTTGGTTTCTCCAAATCATAAACCCAAAGTGGCACTGCCAATACACTCTGCAGAAGAGGTATGAAGAGAACATCAAGTCATCTCAAAGAGCTACTAGAATCAAGGGAGAGCTACAGCTATGAAGGCTCTCTTTTTTTGCTGGCTTTAGCCCTCCTACCCAAACTCACATACCTGGATGTGTCCATAAGTCCTGTGACCCTCAGCTGCCCCTTAGGGCTAGACGAGGCCTGCAGCATCAGAGCCATGTCAATGTCTCTCTAACCCGTCTCACAAGCAAAATCACAGGTTCATTGGCAGTGCACATGCAGTTGGCCCCAATGTACCTGTAGCACAGGACTCTGCACAGATACTACAGGATGCACATGTTCTTCTCCATGAAAATCACTGACCAAAGTCTGAGACTCTAAGGAAAAGCCAATTCCTGATGCTGTGTGGCAGCCGTGAGGACAAATTAAGAAAGCATACAGCACTTCATACTTGGAAACAGGGTTTCTGCTCGGTACCTCTCTTCTCTCTACCATAGGGAGCGACAAGAGGGAACATTTCCCTTTCACCAATGTCTCCCATCTCAGAGGAAAACAAGCAAAAGACACCCACTGAGACAGCTCAGCAGTCAAGCCCCATGTCTGGAAAGCAGCACTTTGGTCAGGGAGTCCCTCAGCTACAAAGCTAGGTGTTGGGTTCGGCCCCTCCCTCCACAAACATAATCCATTAATAACTACTAAAGCCAATTACCGTGGTTAGAAACATAATAGCAGTCAGGGAGTCAGTCAAGCAGGCAATTGGGTGCTTAAGATTTTTCTTTTGGGGGACAAACTGACTCTGTCCCAGCAGAGAAGGCCCTCACGTGGGAGACAGGCCCCTTTGTGCAGAAGGTATGCGCAAAGCTTTGATGGTTGCCACAGGTCTAAATTAGCACGGAGGCACACCAACAGGGAGAAAAAGGTGGGAGGAACAGCAAGTTCTAATCTCCGCTCATGCTGTCACCTCTGGACTTCAGTTTTCTCTCCTCAGATCTTACCCCCCACCCTTCAAAAAAAAAAAAAAAAAAAAGGCAGTATTAGATGAAGTGATTTCTCTCCAGCATTGCATACAGGCCTCATGGCCCCAAACAAGTCTCTTCTGGGTAAAGCTGACTCCATTCAGTCAACAGGAATTTTGTCTCATACTTCAGAAGGATCAGGTTTGCAGGCCTTATCTTTAACAGGCTGGAGCCCATTAGCAAGCAAAGATAAGACTTCTCCCAGAAGAGTGGGGCACCTTCACTGCCAGGATTAGAAAGCAGCATTCAGAAGACATGCACAAGAAACGGTGCCAATGAAATTGCCAAAGCCTGGGAGTGAACTGACCTGGAAGTCTGGATTCACAGGAAATCATACAGGGCCCCTCACCTTGCGTCTGGTCTGCAGGTATACACCTTCAACCCCCAAGCCTCTCATAACTGGGAAACCTTGCAGAGGTGACAGTTTCACTCCAAGCAAAAAGGCAACACAAGTCAGCTTTGGCAGGCCTAAAACAACGTGCAAATTGGAGATAAGCATGTAAAGCTTTGCTCCAAAACTTCCAAAACATCATTCAGCAGAACTGAAGCCTTCTACCAGGCTTGCTTCTTTCTGTTTATCTTCCACAAGACTTCTTGTTTCAGGAAGCCCAGAGCACACACACTCAAAGCCTCTGACCTAGAGAAGTGAAGACATTGGTCTTCACAGCTGTGCTCTCGTCAGCTGCCCAAGAAAAACAACTCAAGCTGAGTTACTAGATCATTTATTTTGCATACAGTGCTTTCAAGAGTCAGAAAGATGGAGAAAAGACTAGAGATGAAAAGGAGAGCACAAGGAACCCTATATATATTATCGCAGGGATGACCCATCTCTCTGAAGTATATATGGTACTACTGACGTACACAGACACTAACCAGAAGCTACATAAAAAGTGCTACATCTAAGCTTCAGATGGTCTTGGACATGCAAAGTCCAGTAAGCTCTCTGCCCTGTGAAAGCTGCTGTGTACAAGCTCCCTCCAAAAGGCTCCTTTAATAGGAAAATGAGCACCACTGCAGGGCTTCCATAACAGGGCATGGACCTTATCTTCACATGGATCCCCCTAGGAAGTAAGAACAAGCAAGCCACCCCACCTCTGATGTACCAGGAAGGCAAAGATTTCACAGTGCTGAGACACACAAGCTTCATTCATGTTTTTGATATCCAAAGCAAGGCATTTTCCAACTCATGATATTTTTGTGTTTTTTTTCCATTTGAAACTCCCTATTGAGGAGGAGGAGAGAAAAAAAAAAAAAAAAAAAAAAGGGGAAAAAAAAAAAAGACAACCGCTTCTCCAGAAGTCAGACCTTCTCTGTGCTACAGGAGAGACATTTCATCAGAGATCTTCCCCCCACAGCAGAAGCTGGGACAGAGGATGAGAGCGAACACACATCCTGGCAGTGCTGTTGGAAGAAACACAAGAACTTCTCTCCATCTGACTGACTTGTGCTTGTTGAAGATCCTGTGGCATTTCTGGCAACAGCAGTAGTGCTCTGGCTACAGTCCAGCTGCAATGATCCCATGCCTACTCCCAAGGGGCCAGCTACACAGTTTCACCCCACCTGTAGCATCCCTCTTTACCCCATCCTGGACAGAACGCTGCCAGATGTGGATGAACCAAAGGGAACGAGGGGGCTGCCCAGTAGGCCTTCTGGAAAGATGCTGTTTGTCATGAGGCCTCAGCTCCATAGATACACATCCCATTGTACAACACACACCTTCCTCACTGCCAAGCCAGCCTTCAGAGCAGCCGCTGCCCAAGCTGGGAATCCTGCAAGGCAAAGTCACCAAAGGAACCTGGGTGAAACAGGCCCTTTCTAACCTCTTCTCTCTGAGCCTCCCCTGTGCCCCAGGCTTGTGCCCTTCCCCTGTACTGTAAACAGATTGCTTCTCAAGTCCTGTTCTGCTCTTCAGGGATTTCAAATCCAGAATCTGCTTGACACGTGCAAGAGCCTGTTCCTTCCTTCTCGCACACTCCCCCGCCCCCTGGAATTGGACGTCGTTGTTCCATTTTGGAGACTGTTACATACGGAGACTCATCGGACCGGGAAACAAAGAAGTTATTACTTGACAGAGCCCTGCAGCTGGGAATGTAGAAGGCGGGGGGGAGAGGAGGGGGAGCACGGAGGGAGACAGGATGGGGGGGCCGGTAGCAGAGTTATGGAAGCTATCAACAGAAAGGATAGCTCAAAGATGGGAAACATCTTTTTTGAAAAGCCTCAAGTGGGATGAGAGAAGGAGAAGAGAGAGTGAGTCCAAAACGGCGAGAGGAGAAGGGAAGAGAGAAAGCGAGCGGTGCCACGGGTGAAACACACGGGTCTGTGGGTTTGTGTAGCCTTTGATTCAGCACTGACACGCTTTGGCAAGGGAGGCCACCGGAGCTGTCAAATCCTTCACCAACGTGCCCATCAACTGTATTCAGCTCTCCCCGACCCGCACTGGCATTTTAATTACTGTTGGGTAAACTAATTTGTACAAATGAAGGCAACTCTGCCTAATAGAATATGCAAGCTCTCTGACCTCTGACAGGCGATGACACAAGATACAAAGGAGGCAGAGGAAGGCTTTTTATCAGAGCCTTATTACTCTCTATTACTCCAATTAGTTAAGCTCCAGTGCTCCTAATTGGGGGAAAAAATTGCAATTAAATCAATTTTTGATGGGCTGAAAGTGGGTTACCGAACCGCCCTGCCTGTGAAACACTGATATTATAGCAGCAAAGGTCAAAGTCTTTGTCGGCACCTGTGGGGCCCCCATCTCCCCTCTCTAAGCCCCTCTGTGCCCCCCCCAACACACACACGCAGCTCGCCAAGGCGAATCATTAGAACATGTCATGTCTTATCGCGGCCGCCACCATCCTGCTAACCTCATCAGTTGACATCATTACAGAAGGTAACTCCTCCAGCATGAATACGGTGCTAAGGTCACACAAACTTGATGGAGCCCCTGCTGAAGAGCCCAGGAGGCTGGGGAGCAGATGCAACAGTAACAACATTGTGAAGGGGAGAGGAAGGGGTCAGAAACTCAGCACAGAGCTTCGGCACCTCCAGCACAAGGCTTCTCCAACAGACCAGATACACACAAAGGGAGAGAGATCAAGACAGCGCAGGGAAGCAGGTGCTCCTTCCACAGGGACATTGAATTTGCAGGAATTATAAATAAATAAGCACAGCATCATTTTAGCATTTTCCTCTCCATGAGAAAGCAGGCACCATGAACATGCAAGTAGTTCCACCTACCTTTGATTAAGACAATGATGGACAACACTAGGGTTGTACGGTCACACAGGGCTGCTGTTGCTCCTTCACTCCCCCAGACCAATCCCTTTAGCCCTACTTGGAGCCTCTTGCAGGATAACCAGAGAACTAAACCAAGCACCTTCAGCATCTCAGAAGTCAGTCAGGACAGCTGAATTATATGTTAACAACGCAGTAACCAAACACTGAACAAAAATTAGCAGGCAAGGCAGTTGCACCAGAATTCCAGCCACTGTTAACGGGCCAAAAATCACAACTTCCCAGAACAAGTAAAGTGGGGAGTCGAAGCTTATTCGGAATCAGGTAAAATTAGAAAAGCTGAAGAAGCCAATGACACATGATATGACTGTCTGAAACAACAAAGCGCAGGTTGTATTCAATTTACTAGGGCTCTGCAATATTCCTCTGGCTTTTAGCTCCAGACTAAGTCTTTCCATATTCCTCCAGACCCAATTTAAACCGCAAGCGATGCTCAAATTCTTACAAGAAAAAAAGAGAAACCTTAATCAGAAGAAACATAATCCTGTATGTAAGTCAGGCACTGGTCTGAACAACATGTACCAACATCAAGGGGGGTTAGAAAACCCATGCCAAAACTGTTTTGCCTCTGCATGCTTGCCAGGCCTTTCTGTGAACAGAGCTCTCTCTGGAGACATCCACTGGGTTACTTCTTGGAAGCCAAATCATAAAGAAACATGACTCTACTGAGAAGCCACTCCCGAGATTTCTGGGGAGAAAAAGAAGGAAAAAAAAAAAAAAAAAAAAAAAAGGAGGAAGTTTAAGGACTTCCAGGTCAGTCCAAGACTAGGTGGTTAAACATCACTAAAGTAGGATTTTTTCAGCTCCATCTTATCAGTAACCAGAATAAAAACTCACAGAAGATTTTTCATTCTCAGAAGCTACTATAACATTAGAGAGGCAAAGAAAGTCACTACTAAGGTTACATTTGTGTTTTGAGAAGTTTAGGGTTGGTTTATTTTTTGTTTCATCTGCTTTTGCAAGTGCAGGAGAAACAACTACAGCAGGTATCTGCACTTCTTTAACTAAGCACTCTCCCCTCCACCATCACTAGGGCAATCTCAGCCATCTGCAGTAACTTCATCCTATGGTCTACTCTTGCTCTGCTCCCCAGAACAGCCATTCAAATACAGATGGGCGAGTCTCCTGCTAGGCACTCACCAGACAACATGCTCTACCTTCGATTGCTGCACATGCCATCTGCTTGCAGTGCAAGCAAATTGCAGGGTAGCTTCATAAAATCTGCATCTTGAGCAAATCTGCTGGCTTTCTGGAACCAATTGAAAGGAAGAAATGGGTGAAGCTGCTGGATGAGCAGCACAGAGACACAGTCTCTGGATGAGATACATCCAAAGGTATCAGACACTGGACATCATCTGTTCCTGGGATAAGGCTGGGCACCTACAGACCATCACACATCTTGGGCAGATCTCTGAAGGTCTGGCACTCAGCTCTCACACACCAGCACACCCACTTAAAGCTTTCACTGCCAGCACATATACCCTCCCTACTGGGCTCGACACCATTCCCCTTCCCCTTTGCCCCTGTGGGGAAGACACCCTGAGCGTGACCCTCGCCCGCCGCCCCAGATCCAGCAGCCCCCCGAGCTCGGCACTCTGGGCCCACACACAGCCTTAGAAGGCCTGAACTCCAGCCCTCGCTTTCTCAAAGCCTGCCCAGGTGTAAAGCTCCAGCGATTCCTTTTTCTTTGCCATTTTCTCTCCCTCCTCCCTCTCCTCCTAGCCCCACCAACACTTTCAGGCCACACAGTGAGCCGGTGTTGCAGTACATGAGGACCACTGCAGCAGTCATGCTGTTTCAGCCCCCCCCAACTCAAGACAATTTCTAAGAGCCATTTCTTATTCTCCACTCCGTGAAATGATTTCTGTTAATTGCCTGGTGGGAATCACTTGTAGGTGGGGGAGACTCTCCCCTCACACACACCCTGGCCCCTAATTGGCTTATTGAAGTTTTAACGGGGCTTTCACCTGGAGAAGCTGGTAATTATTCCCTTCATTCCCCTCTTGCTTGTACCTGTAGCTTCACACTTGGGGCTTGCCTGGCTCCACAGGGGGGACTTTGTTCCCTCTAACCACAGGCCCCACACAAATGGGCCCAGCAGCAGGAGAACGCAGCAAAGTGGTAATTTTCAGCCCAGCATAATTAGCCAAGGTTCTTTCAGCCCAAACTGCTGAATGAGGAGGGGGCTGCTGGGGAGGGTGCACCATGTGGGAATGGCAGGATGGGGGCTGCTCTCAACAGGCGGACAAAGACCCCTTGGGGGCACCGATCCAGGGTGAGCAGGAGGAGGGGGTTGGAGCAGGACAGCCTGCCTGGCAGAGTGGGGGCATGGTCAGCAGTGGGACACACATCAAGGAGCTCAGCTCATGACAAACATCTTTCCCCATCCTGTGGAACAGGGCAGTGCAGGATGCCAAAAAAGGGGTAAAGGAGAAAAAGAGATCCAGTGATGCACAATAGCAGCACATGAAGAGGTGCCATGCATGACAGATTCCTGAAAGCCTGGTGCAGCCTACGCTCCCACGGCAGGATTTCTAGTCTAGTACCTTGGCACTGAGATTATGAAAGGCAACAAAGAGACCTGGGTGGAGGAAACTAGACAGTGCAGTTCCCTAACAGGATAGCAAGAACTGTACTTCCAGGACAGAGTGAGAACTCACTACTGAGAAAAATCAGGGAAGTATCATTCACCACCTCCAGTAACTGCCCCAAAAGTCAGGCAAGAAGGAGAACCAAAAGGACAGCGATGAAGGCTCCAGGTTCTCTTTTTTCCATTAGCAAAACATAACTGCATCTTGTAGTTATTATTTTATATATATTTTTTTTTTTTTAA
>NW_008584524.1:0-3201 GCF_000691845.1 Merops nubicus | reverse complement strand
TATATATATATATATATAATTGGAATTCTTCTATACTACTGAAACTTGAAATCCAATTGACAGCTCTGAACCAGATCTTGGATGGGCTGCTGAAAATAATTTTCTGACCTGCCTTGTTCAGAATTAATGTGTTGATAATTCCACAGTGTAAGCAAATGAGCTTGAAGAGAAAAAGACACATTGCAGGTATCAGTACTGAAACTTTTAAAATTCAGTTGTATGATCATTTACTATGGCACATTTGAAAACAAAAGCATCAAATGAATGTAACATGTAGGTCCCACTGTACTGAAGGAAATTTTTAAGGAGAAGAGAGGAATACCAGTTTATGGCTCTATATTTTGGCTTGGTGTTTTCTGGCCTTACTGTATACAACATTACACAAGGTGTCAATAATAACAGAATAAAATTCAAAGCTCCTTCTAAGGACACAGTTGAAGTGATAACCAGCATTAACTGAATAAATGAAATTCCTGAATTTATTATTTCATGTTCATACAGTGCGTGTGGGGTTCCATCAAGGTTAATCAATTTATCTATCTGAAGAGACCACAAGGGAATAGTGAATACCAGATGCTGGTGTTGAAGTCTGATTATTATTGGTGAGTGAATAGAAGTCAAGGGATTTGTAAACAATTTAGATCTCATCTTTGTGATAAAATGACAATATTATTGGCATGTGTAGACACACCCTATGTTTGCAATTTAAATAATCTAGGAAAATTGTTAAATATAATCATCACAAATAATTGACTTATGACTAATAATGTGAAGTACAGAACCGTAACACTGCTCATTGCTAATTTTGCCTGACCCTGTCTATAATAGCTCTTTGTTTTCAGTTGATAGACTTTTTGACAAGTTTAAATAAGTCTACTGAAATTTTGTGTGATGGGTGTATTTTCCAGAATGCTTCAATGGCATTTATTGAGGTTGTAGTCCTGACTGAAAACTTACACAGAAATGATTTCTTCACCTCTGAGAAAGAAGCTAAAAAATATAGCTACGTTTAGCAGCGTTACAAACCTGTTTAATTTTGATTTGAAGAGTTTGAGCTTCAGATTTTTGTCTACAATAATTAAAAACTTGGATAGGGCTTGATCTGGGAGGAGGGTTGGTGCCAGGCTGACCTCTGGTGTCCTGGAAATAGTGGTACAAATCCAGGCACCAATGTTCCTCCCATACCAGTAATTTAAACTGTGCCAGGGGACATTCTCAAGTACTGGAGGTCAGGCACTTAAATTCAAAGCAGAATGATCTCTGTCTAACTTCTGTCAACTAGCACAGGACATGGACCATGTCACGGGACATTTTTGTATGCTGCTGCCCTGTGTAGTGGACTGATACAGTTTAATGGTTTGGACACAGTTGCTTCTCTTCCAGCTTGGCCTCTGTAACATAATATTCTTCATCAAATGTAAAATATTTTTAGCCCTTATAAATGATGATTTTTGAAAGCTCATATATTTTAACAGCTAAATGGCTAAAACATCATATTTCACTAAGAAAACTCAAGCTATTTAAGCATCCAATAATTGACAAGGTTTCTGCATGTAGCTGGATTGCACATCTGCCATCTCACAGAGAAATTAGGCACGCCTAGGGCTACAGGTGTAAAACTGGTTTTTCATGTGACACCTATTAACAGGGAGTTTATTTTTCCTGTGATCTCAGTAATCCCCTTGGATAAGACACATGTTGCTTAAAATGTGAGGCAATCTTATTGAAATGACAAAGTGACAAAAGCTGGATTTCACAGACTGTCAGGGGTTAGATTAGAGAAATATTGCAAGTCAAGCACGTGAAAAATAAGGAGTGCACATGCAAAACATTTGGCTGAAGTGGCTTACCCAGCAATTTGGTTCCCTTAGGCAGTATTCTGTTAAATTGACCATGAAGCTGTACCTTTTTTCTCCCATCCTTTTTTTTTTTTTTGATCAAAGTTTATCAAGTCTTTGCAGACCATTAAAGTGTTACTGTAAGAATCCGTGCTTACTTGATACCAGTCTGATCAGCATCTTTAATGTTTATGTACTACAAAAAAAAGAAATAGGAAACAGGTAGGGCCCAAATGATCTAACATGGGTGCCTGAGAGTCTGAAACTGTGTCAGTTTGTAGGACTTGTTCTGCTTGTATAGAATATATTGTGTTTACTTTCACTCTGTAAATGTTATGTATTTCCACTTAGCAGTACTCCTTCTAGCAGTAACATAAAAATCTTGCTGTGTTTGGCATGGTTGAAACTGATACCATAAATTGGTTTGCTATTGAGTATCCTTGGTGCCTTCTGAGTTGTTGGATTAAATATGTTTTTTCTTCAGAATACATGAATGAATTAACATTTTCTTACTGAAGACTTTCTGTGCTTCAAAGATTAGTCTCATGTTTAAGAATTGTTATATGTGGTCTTATTCAGTTTCCAAGCATAGCTGTATTTTTATGTAGAGCCTTTGAAATTTCTAAAATGCAAAGCTCTCAGAAATAAAATTAGTCAGGGGTTAATGTACTTTAGCTATTTTAAAAATATTTCAGGTATTATGAAACTAAGGTCTTCACAGTTTGAAAACAAATTGCAGTTAGGTTAAAGGTCTTTTAAGACAGACAGAAAAAATTTTCTAAATTAGAAAAGCCAAATGAGGGTGTACTGTGAAATAGATACTGAGTAGGTAGGCATCTAACAGCAGCTTGCAGAGAAATATTAAAGAATGGTCATATAATTGGAAACTGCCAAGTAATCAGGATAAAATGATGGTAAATGACAGTATATATTCTTTGTCCAACTTAGCTTTAAACAGCACTAGAGCACATGACTGCTAAGCCATGCCAGCTTTGCTGCCTTCAGCTGTGGGTGTATGCCCTTGTATGTGAGAAAGGGGCGAGGCAATCCACATGACTCATTGTTGAGTCTGGAAGGTCCACTCTTTCACTAGCCATCCTGTCATGCTACATTGCTTTTTCATATTTGGTTTAATATTCCTAGCAACTTTTGCAAACTCTGAGCACCAGACCATCAACAAAGCTGACCTTAGGTGACTTGATGAAGTCTCTGATATCTTATATGTTGAAGTTGAACTGGGAAATCGTAGATATTCATTATGTGGTCTGCAGAAGCATTGCTGAGATTGACTGGCAATGTTGGATCTATCTTCTTTGTAAGTTAGTTATCGCTTAAGATGGGTTTGATGGGTGAACCACTAGAT
>NW_008584523.1:0-2042 GCF_000691845.1 Merops nubicus | reverse complement strand
GTGGGGTTGGGGATGAAGTGTGTGTGTTAGGGAAGCACATAAACCCAACTAATGTAATTGGATGGTACAACAGCACATAAACCCAAATAATTTAATGGAATGGTACAGCAGCAGGGTCAGCTCGAGCTGTGTGCCTCAGGAGAGGGATGCCAGAGCAGGAAATCCCTGGGTATCTATACCCTTATGACACTGTGCCTCCTGCTCGTGCGATCTTCACACGTTTCGTGCACCCTTTGTTCCAATGGTGGTTGTGCACTGAGATCATCCAACCCCTTCTGACTCCTTACTGGATTCCTTCACTGTTTCCAGGCAGGAGGCTGTTATCTTGACTAGATGCAGCTGCCTTTGATGGTGGTAGCCTTGAAGTCTCCTATCTTTTGATTTAAGCTGCTGCAAAAGTCACCTGTTTTGACTAAGTAAGTGCAGTTCAGTAAACCCTAGTGGAAAATCCCAGCTTGTGGCCTGAGGCTTCAGCAAATCTAGCTACTTGTGCTAAGTAAAGCTAAGCAAACCACATACTAACGCACACAACATAATAACTGTGAATTACTTGTTCTGTTTAAAACTTAAACTAGAAAACTAGTATCTCTTAGCATGTGCTTAATGTCATCATCCCACCCCACCACTGGCAAGCCAAGCTCAGGTAAGGCAGAGCAGCATGCACTGACCTGCAGGTGTGGAGATTTCACGGGAGCAATAACCTGAGCTGTAGCACAGAGCAGAAAGTCACCAGCAGTGAAAACCTGGTAGTGCAGTCACTGCTGTTTGTTGTCTCGGGTCCGCCCTTTTCTGGTATGCCCTGGTGCCACGGTGAAACCAAACAGGACGCAGGGAGGTTGCGCAGAGGGAATGCCGCCTGGTGGCGTTGCAGGGATCGTGCAGGGTGTGATTTTGGCCGGTGTTGGCCGCCGCACGGGGGCACAGCAGAACAGAGCAGTGCTCCTCACCAGCACCAAACCGCCCTGGCCGGCTGCACTGCTGTCAGTGCTCACTCCTGCTGTGCTTTTGGCTGAGAGCAGGCACAGCACTGTCCATGCTCAAATGGTATTATTTGCTTAAGACAGGATTTAATTTGGCTTTTTCTTCCACAACATACTTGTTAACTTGTGCATTTCAAGCGTGCCGTTATTGGCAAATCTGGTAGAGCTCCTGTGGCATCAGAAATTCTGACTCCAGAGAATGTGTGTGGAAATAGCAACCTGTTTCTTTTGAATTTTCCTTAGAAGGAGACCCATTTTTTTTCCCTCTCATTCATTACCAAGGGAATTGTCTTATCCATTAGTAACTATTAATTATTTTTGGTCACTGTATGTCTAAAGGAACAGTTTAGCTTCAGTTCACCTTCAAACACAAAGGCAGCAATAAGCCTAAGAGACTGCAGATGTTAAAGTTTGTGTTGGTCTCTGTTTCTGTGGGGCTCTTAGCAACAAGAATTCCTGTTACTGTGTGGTTCTAAGTGATATGGTGGAAAATGATGCAGTTTGCAAGTAAGTCTTCACATAGGCCTCGGAAGGGCACATTCATTAATATTAGTTTTGTATGAAAAACATATTTTAAAAATATCCAACAAAACCACAGTTGGAACTAAGGCATCTGTGCTGTAGGTGGTGTTACCTGTTTTGTTTCCTGTGGAACACCTCCATGGCTGTTTCACAACAGCCAGTGATCTTTTCTAGGCATTCTCACACATGGTAGCTATTCATTTGTCTGACTTGTTAAGCTGTTACTTGCAACTGTGGCACTTGATTCAAATTAGTGTTAACCTAGACCACCACAGTTAAATGGACTTGCACAGGGCAATGCTGTCCACAAGCAAAAGGAGTGTTTGGATAAAGCCTTGTTCTGACCTTCTGCCTCTTCCTGAGAGAACCAGAAAGTCTTCTCCTTCATACGGAGAGACGGATCCCAAGCCGCGCGAGAGCGATCTGTGAGACAGGGAAGCAGACTGGTGTCTTAATCCTTTTTGCATGGTGAATTATTGAAGACTGACAAACAGAAATATGTTGCTTAATACGTGCCTGGAAGATGCTGGGTTTGGCATG
>NW_008584522.1:0-8314 GCF_000691845.1 Merops nubicus | reverse complement strand
GCTCCGGCCTCCGCCGCTGCCTCCTCCTCCTCCTCGTCCCCCTCTCCCCCTGTTGCCTGGCGCGCCGAGCGGCCGCCGCCTTGCCCCTCCTCTCCCGTCCTCGGGTTCCCGGCCCCGCCTGCTATTCGGTCGTTAGAAGCGATGGGGAAACCCCGATCCGCCGCACGTATGGGCGTGGAGGCCTCGGCCGAGCCGAACCGAGCCTCGGGCGCCTCCTGGAAACTTGGAGCTCCACGTAACGTTGTGATCGCCTCAAACGCGCTTTGCGATCGCTGAACTGCCCGTTTCTTTACTGTCTGTTGCAGAGCGTACGAGAATAGCTTAAAACCAAACAGCGCTTTCCTCCCCAGATATTTCGGATAGGATTGCTCTGTCTTCCTGCCAGCCCCACAGTGCAGTCACCTCTGGAGGAGAATAAGGGAGCGGAGCGTGTGGGTGGAGCATGCCCACGCTGGAACCACGGGGCTGTCTGAGTTTAAGAATATGTCGACAGCCCCTTGCTTAAAGGATGTGTGTGCCTAGGGCTCATCCCTGCTTGGGCAGGAGAGGGTCTTCGTGAAGAAGAGAAGCCTTGTAGGAGAAGGGAAGCTGAATCACTGGGTATTGGAAGAGCTGGCCTGGTGATAATTTTGCTGAAAGCTCCTTCTGTTCCCCTAGGGAAATTTCTTGCTTTCTTTTCTCCTCCAATTTTCTATTTAAGCTAAAAAGGAGTAAGTAAATACGTCGAGATAGGTGCAAGAGGAGTGGCAGTTCAGGTCACAAGTGTGGTGGCATAGATTTTGGACATGAGAAACTGTCACAGAGAGTCAGAATTTGTTTATTGTTTAAATGACTTGTGATCTTGCAGTTACTGCAGCTGTAGACATTCTGCCTGTGAAAGCAATGTGTGTTTGTATGAAGCCTTCCCTTAATTTAAATAACACAGCGTTCTGTATGTATGTATTTACTGTAGTGCTCAGGTGGTTCGACTGTGACCATCGCTCTGTGTGACCATCGCTCTGTGTGACCATCACTCTGTGTGACCTGTGAAATGAAACAATTTTTTTTAGTTGTTTTTGTCACCTATATGTATACACGTCCACCAAACACATCTATGAGTTGTGTTTAAAACACTCTTTTTAGTCTAATAAAATGTAGTATTTGTTAAGAGGAGGAAAAAGTTGTTTTTCCCTAGAATGTTTTAATCTGAAAAGTCTTTCCTGAGATAGAGGCAAAGAAGAAAATGATACCATGACATCTTTCTGCAGTAGCCTGTGATGCTCTAAGGCTGTGTGTGTTTTTAAAAATTGTGTAAGCACAATAGGGAGTAATAGGAATGAACCAAGACTTTTGCTTATTTTACTCTGGTGACTTTATTCTCCTTGGCTAAAATGTTCTGTGATATTTTGGTGTATGCAGAATTGTTCAAAAGCAAGTTGTGGCTGACTAGGGAGAAGTGTCACTCTTTCTCCAGGTCCATAAGTTGTAGATGCTCTGGTGCTTTTCCAAGTAAGACAGATAAAAGGTATTTCTTTTACACAGCAAAAGATGCTTTGAAATCACAACTGTAGAAGGATAAGTAACTTTTGTTTCATTAGGGCTCTATCCAGTAATTTGTTACATGGTATTTGAAGTGAGGATCTGGGGAGTTAGATGTGGAACAAAATGATTTAGAAATAATTCAATGTACATATCTGTTACCCTCGCTTCCCACTCCTCCTATTCCTCCCTTCTGTTCCTGTAGTGATCTGGCACTATGGTTGTTATCACAGCACTACAGCTGTATTTTGCTGATCTGATGCTCAGGAACTTTGGGGGACGGCCAGGAAAAAAGTGAGGTGGCTCTTCCCGTTGTGTTGCATGCCCATCTGGCTGGCAGGGTGCTGCGGATGGGGTCGTGCAAACTCCTGGTGCCTTTCTGTGGTGTAGGAGTGAATCCTTTGTGGAATGAAGTTAAAGGAACTTGCTGTTCCAATATAATGATTGATTAATAATCATGGATGAGAAAGCACTTGTTTAGTGTGTCTTAAACATCTGACCCAAAGGCACAGCTACCCATGCAGTCTCTTCTGGGTGCTAAGGCAGTCTGTCCTTTCTGCAGCTATTTTTTGAAGGTTTTGTTGGTATAGCAGAGAATGTATACTGTATTTTCTTGCAAACTGTGAAATAGTTGTAAAAGCAGACAAGATTAAATGAATATTGGCCTCTTTATATGGTTTTTCAAAGGCTAAAGAACAGAAAGAGAGATCAGCAGGTTGTGGTGTGAGGAATATTCTTTAATGATATCTGAAAATATAGGCCACTCATAAGTTCAGATAAATCAGAAGATTACGATTATTAATGATAGCTGAATTTCTAATAAGTAATGTTGGATGTCTGAGGATCAGACAAGGAACAGGATAATCTGAAATGCTTTGCTTGTTGGTGAGGTTCCTTGTATGATCTCTGGTTTCAGAGCCTGATGCAGTAATTATGCATTGCTTAGCTCATTGGTGGGTATCCTAACCATATTTAAAAAAAAGGATTAAAGTTGCTTGCATTGCAGATTTGCAG
This sequence comes from Merops nubicus, assembly GCF_000691845.1. Lineage (NCBI taxonomy): Eukaryota > Metazoa > Chordata > Aves > Coraciiformes > Meropidae > Merops > Merops nubicus. The sequence goes on along the minus strand of NW_008584522.1, from coordinate 5,782 downwards.
AAGGAACTGACTGCATTGAGCTTTGTGGGAGGATTTAAAAAGTACACCGAAAATTTGGGAGATTGGATCATCTTTGCTAAGTCTGTAGGTTGATTGTAGGTTGAAGGGGCAGACCTCTTCTGAGGTGAGGCTGACCTTCGGAAAAGGATATGAAGACCAAAGTAGGACAACACATAAATTATTATGTACTGACTTAAAGTTGGCATGATTGGTAGATGTAGAAGGCGATGTAACATTAGAACGAGTGTGAAACAGGGCCTCTGGGTTTTATTCCAGATTCTTACTAACTGGCTGGGTAATTACTCATCTCTCTGGGTCTCCTTCTGCCCATCTGGTAACTTACCTAGCTGCCAGAACTGTTGCAAGGCTTTAACTAAAGGTGAACTGCAAAGCAGAGCAGTTGAGGTGTGCCCTTTGGTGCTCTGTGGTGTGTAGCCATGCCTAGGAGATCTTCTCTCAGCTCTACAGGCTCCCTAAATCAAGTACACCAGCTATTAGCAAGAAAGGTTAGGAGTGTCTTACCAAATATGAACTGCCTGGCAGGGAATGAAGAAGCAACAAAGGTTAAAATTTGGTATAAAGTAGCCAAACTTAGCTTACTCAGGATTGGAGAAGTTTGTATTGTTGTAGACTGTGCTGGAAGAAGCAGAAGGGGGTTTTCCTCTCTGGGGGGAGGTAGCGTGGGGTCCTTGTGCTGGCTGCATCCTAGTCCCAGCACTGGTTGTTTTGGGACGTGTCAGTGTGCATTGAGGATGCCCTTTCTTTAGCTAACAGTAGGCTAATTCACGTGTCAGTGTGCATTGAGGATGCCCTATTTTTCTTTAGCTAACAGTAGGCTAATTATTTTGTTAAAGAGCTTTGGCTGAGTTGTAATGAAGGCTATACTGACACAGAAGATAATTGCAGTTATGAATTAGAGATGTCTTGATTTGGTTGGTTTGTGTGGATGTGCTTGCGTTTGCTGCTGCTTATAAACCCGATATGGAACTCAGATTACAAAGGCTTTTGTGATCAATATTTATTTAAAGAAAAAAATCCTGATAAAATAAAGGCTTCTTTGTGGTGTGTAGCCAAACCTTGTTTTCACTGCAGTTTCCCCTGGAGAAAGTAATTTAATTAGGCAGAGAGTGTTTAAGGAGAAACAAATATGCAAGGCTAGAGTCAGACTTGTGTGCGCGTTGATGGCGGTAGGGAGAGTGGAAATACTCTTAGTAAATGCAAAGCCTCACATTCACTGTGAGGTTGTGTGCAGCTTAAATTAAGCCAAGTAACCTTAATTAGTTCCTCTTATTGCGAGTAATGTGGCTCTGATATGAATTAATAGGAAGGAACTGGAAAGATGATGGGCTCTGCATAGCTTTGTTTTGTGAGGTGCCTTCTGTGACATTTTGCCTAGAGTGTATGTCTTTATTTCTAACCACAGTGACTGACTCTGCTACTAAAATGCCTCACCATGTTGTTTTTAGATATTAGGCTTCTCTAAGACTAAATTAAAACATTTGAGTGCAGAGGAACATACAACTGTTGGCCTTTTCCCAGATTTTTCTCTTCAGCAGCAAATCACTGTATGTTACTCTCACTTCCAAACTGAAAATCCAAGCACTTATGTTTTATTGTTTTTGCTTTTCAGATTGTTTCAAGAAAAAATCCAGAGGATGTCCAGGAGGTAACAGTTTAAATTTGTGCAAATGTCTTTGTGTATCACACTATGCCTTTTGAAGCACCTTTGATGTCATTTAGCAAGTTCTGTGTGTTTTGTCGTTTTCTGTATGTTTCCATTTGCTGTTAGCTTTGGTAGTTGAAAACAGTAGCTGGTGTAACAAGTTGCAGTTCTGCCCCAAGTGTTGAATGGTGACTTGAAACAAAGTCTCAGGGAGTAAAGTGTCTTCTGATGACAAAACTGCTTTGGTAACTTTGCAAGCTCTTTTCTCAGGGCTGGAGCTGCCAAATGATGGTTACTTAACTCCTACTGGTAAAATTAGAGATCACTCCACAATGCAAGTCTTAGGTCTCAGCTGTAGGTACTCTTTTCCTCTTTAACCAATACTTCACTGAAAATCCTGCATCATTAATGTCTATTGGTGCAGAGAGAAAATGGAGGAGTGTAGGAGTAGTTGAGAGAGATGAGACTGCAGGTGATACAACATGCCTCTCTCTCTCTGAGGCTTCTTAAGTATTTTCCAGTGGTATATTTTGATGAAACTTAAAAGCTGCTTAGTTTTTCCTCTTCCAGAAAGGCTCTGAATAAGCATGTACTATATTCTTGTGCCTGTTGAATATCTCAAGACTGTCAAGAACCATTGTATTGAGTAAAAAAAACAAACCCATCATGTGTGCTTGGGTTGTGCTTTTGCATCTAAACAAACATTTTTTTTTGTTTTGTTTTTCTTGTCATCTTTTTTTTTTTTTAGCGTAAACCCCTTTTTCTTTCCTGATTTCTTCTGAACTAAGGACTTGATATCATACCATTATACTATGTACATGAAAAACTTCTTTCAAAAGCACAACCTTATGGCTTTTCAAACATTGTGTAATATATACATATGTTCAATTTCTGGTGCAGTCTTTTACTTCAGTTGAGGAGAACGTGGATAGTTGATGAAAGAAGAGCCCATAAATGAATTCATTGCATCTCTGTGTGGTCAAACATGAGTTACTGATTAGTGACTTGGCAGAGGTGAGAACTGGCTAATACACCTAACACCCTTCTGTAGCATCCTTCTAGGGAATCCTGAGAATCAAACAGACATGAGCATTCATGCTTTTTGCATTTTTTTTTAAAAATCTCTAAGATTAAAATAGAGAGATGATCAGAGATGATCATGGATCTAGTTTTAGAATTGCATTACTGTGGTCTGTAGCTTGATGTTCACCTTTTCCAGGTAGACTCCTGAACTGAACCTATTCATGGGCACATTCTGCCATTGCCTTAATCTTCATTTTTGTGAAAAACATTTTATAACAGCTGTTGATGAGCCATTAATTAGAGAAATAGATTCTAAGTGTCTTTCAGCTAGAGTATTGCATGAATAGATGTTAAATAGTTTTGAAACAACAGCAAAACTATATCTTCTGGTCATTGCTTTGATCTGTGGCTGTAGGTTAGCCATGCAGGATTCTACAAACTCCAGTCTGCAAGAAGATGTAAATGTGCTATGAACTTGTTGATGATTGGCCTTTTCTACTCTTTGTTGTAACAAAGTAATTATTTTGCATGTGATAGTGTGTTAGGTGTGGTGTGATTCTGTTATAAGCAGGCATCTGAAAGTGCCTAGTTGTTAAAAAGAATATGCTCTGTGATAGTTGCCATGAGGGTGAACTGTAGTCAGAAAACTACATACATTGGGAGCTTTTCTGTTATGCTGACAAGAATTGTGGGCAGCTTTTGAAAGCAAAAAGAACATGCTCCTAACCTGTTCCCACTGCAAATAAACTTACCCCAGTTTTCCCAAATGCTCAATTAGAAATGCAATAGACAATGTTTTGTGCAGGCAGCCACGCTGTTCCTTTAAGGTCTGCCTCATTCAGCCCCCTTCCCTCAGCCATGTAGGACCACTTAGCTGTGCCTGCCTACTCATCCAGAAATTTCTTTCAGTGGCACTGGGGTGTTGTTACTGCATACATCCCATGTACAGCTGCCCGTGAGCTGAGGTCACAGGACACAGCCTTCACTTGCCAGTTTTCTGTCGCATCTTTTAACTGCACCTTGGGATGCAGGCCTTTAATGCAGCACCTCTCCCCCAAGAGAGGAAGGACAGGAAAGAGTTAACCTTGTAAGGGCTTTCTTCTCACAAGGATGAAAGAAGTGAAGGTGAAGTTGTGTGTGGAGGAGTTACTAGATCCAAAAAGGCTAGTGGACTTCACTTTCATTTCCTTGCCTCTGGGGACTGATGGCAACATGGTGTGTGAGGCAGTTGTACCTGGGACAGTCTTGTAATGTTTTTTCTCTTTCTCTTGCTCATTCACAGAGGAGAAAGGGCTGTTCATTGTGGAACAGATGAGTCGCATGTGTTAATAGAGATCTGCTGGCTCTAGCCATGACAAGCACCTTATTGCATTACAAGTCTAACATATGCTTTACAACATCCTTGCTGTGCTTCACTGGGCCTCGAAGTACAGTATGTCCTTCCTCCAAACCTGATTTCTAATGAATGTGTTAGAGTGGGAACTTTGCTCACTTTGCCGAGCTGCATGTGTACAAAGGTATGATTTCTATGAGCTTGAGAAAGGTTTGAAGATGACTTTGGGGGCTTGTGCTATTTGAACTACTTAGGGATATTTCTTTCCTTCCCTTTGGCTATTGGGAGGTCACATGCAGCAGTAAAAAATGAGGCTTTTTTTAATGGAATGGAGTCTCAGGCTCTTATTTTCTGGCAACTTTTCACATTGTCTCCAAGTACTGACAGTACAGTAACTTAACATCTGGGGACTTCACCATCTTAATCAAATTTATCTTTTACATGCACACTGCTCAAGAAGTGCTAATCATCCACTTTCTGGATACTGGATTAGATGGAATTACAACGTTGAAAAGTTACTGTTTCTGATAGTGAAGTGATTGGTTGGCCTTCTGGAGAGACTGATTTTTATCCCCTTGTCTGTTGAACTCCTGCTGTAATTGAGTGCTGGAAATGTATGCACAATAGGTGAGGCAGAATCAGGACTGCTGGTGTCAGTTAGCTAAGTTTATAAAGTAGGTAGAGTGTTGTTCTGTTAAAGCTTTGTGTATCTCAGTTTACAGTCCAGTTATCTTATATTTGTGTTGTTCTGTAGGTAGCACCTGCATCTGCTGAAACTTAGAAGGCTTCTGACCTTAGTGTTAAAAATGAGCAAAGCACAACAAACAAACAAAACAAAGAACCCCACACCCATACCCCTCAAACTCCAACAAAACAACAGCAGCAAAACTGATATCTCTAACGTTAAACCACCTTCTTAGCTCTAAATCTTGTTTGCTTGGAAAAAGGAGGTTTTGAATTATCATTGCTCACGAGAAGGCAGCATATTAAATCAGTGAGAAATATTTGGAATCTTTTAAGTTGTGGTTAGTTGCATTCAGCTAATTGAGACGTTTGACTGATGGAACACTGGAATCAACTGCTGAATGCATTGCAGTCTCCCTTTTTTTTTTTTTTTACCTGTTCTACTTGAATGACTTTAGATTAGTGTTGAGGTTTAGGGTGGTGGCTTAGTGAGTCTGACCAAAAATGAGGCTGAGATTTAAAATGTCTGTGTTCATTTTTTCATCCTAATATCAGACCTGTTAGCAGCCAAGTATAAATTCTGTTGCTCAGTTTTTTCCCTGGCCTGACTTTCCTGTTGGGTTCTCCTCCTTCCTTGAATGGAAAGAATAAAAAGAATGGGATGGAAGAAAGGGAGAAAGGTTAAGTGGATAACTGGCTGGGAGATGACTACTGCTTTCTGGAAAGGATGGATCAGGAAAAGCTGATATAATGAACCAATGCTGTCTTTGCAGTCCTGAAGTTGGAGACCTTGTCTACGTTACAAAAGGAACACACTCAATTTTGGATCAGGGTTATTACTAATAAGCCATCTAAAACGTGGGCTTGTGCTTACATCTGATCAGCATTTTATATACATGACGAGCTGGTTTGTAGTGCTGGGTGCTAAGTGTGCTATCCTAAGAATCCTTTACTTGTATTGATTTATATTCTGTCAGTTTATCTTTTTCTGTCTTCTCTTTCCTGTACCTGCAGCTGTGCCAAGCACAGTGTGCTGTGGAGTGCTGGACAGTGCAATACTGCTCTTTGGTGTTCTCTCT
>NW_008584521.1:0-3308 GCF_000691845.1 Merops nubicus | reverse complement strand
TTTTTTATACTCGTTAACTCCTCCTCCCAACTGCTGCTCTGGGTGAGGAAGCAGAGTGGGAATAAATGGGTTTTGCTGCTGGGGAGAGTAGAAGTCTGGCAGATGTCTGGGGCAGAGGGATGGACCTGGTGCCTTCTCAGGGCCTCACAGCTCTGTGATTTGTCAAGGAAAAGGATGGAGCTGCTCAGGAGTTCCAGGCTAATTCGTTCCATCTCTGTCCCAGCAGCATCTCCCAGTTTAACCAGTCTGCTCCTAGCAGGATAAATCTGGTCAGATGTGAAGGGCAGTTCATCACCTCTCTGCCTGCAGCAGAAATTCTCCTGGTTTAGGTTCTCCCTAGCAAAGCCAGGTTCTGAAGGGCTTGGGCAGAAGGTGGCAGGTCTGGCTCCTCTTCTGCCTCCCCGAGGCTGAAGGCAGCAAACTTCAGTAAATGCTGGAAGGATTTCTCAGGGGTGGAAACTTTATGTTCATACCCCTGAAGAGGAGTTCACCAGCTTCTGTTGAGTGTGTTTGGGGTGAATTTTCCTGGCGTGCACACGTGCAATGATTTGTTTTCTGCTCCCCAAGCCCTCCCAGAGGCTTTCCTACACAGCAAGAATCCTTTAGCTGAACCCTTCCCACAGCACCTGGGCTTAACCTGGCTCTCTGTTTAAAGCTTATGTGATGAAGGTCCATCTCTCCTCACCAGCAGAAATGGTTTGGACTCCAGTTTGACCTAGAATTGGCTAAATTCTCACAGCATGACTGTTCACTCACACCTCTGATCTGAGCAGCGTTGCTCTTGGCTGGTAGCAAGGCCAGGGAGAGGTGGGCTGCACCCTTTCTGTGCTAAAAAAGTCAAGGACAAGAATTCCCTGAGTTTCTATCTGTAAAGATCATCCTTATTCTTTTATATATATATATTCAGTCTGAGGAAATGAGGTGGGGCTTTCTCTGGCTATTTCTCCCCAGCCTACCAAGGGCTGTTAATCCCAACCAGATGTTAATGCCTCATGAAATTTCCAGGCTGAGGTCATTGTTTGCTATTCTGAGGCATCCCCAAAATTGCTTCTCTGAGACAGAGCATGTTTCTTGTCTGCTTGGGAGTTCATGGCACTTCTGCACGTGTCTGCAGAGGGCCCTGGGTGACAAATCCCCTCCAGGGTCTCACTTCCATACAGAGCACGTGGATTGAAAGGGGCAGAGCTGGCTCATGCCAGAACCTGGAGGATCTCTGGAGGATCTGGAGGATCTCTGGAGGATCTCTGGAGAATCTGGAGTCATGTCACTGAGCACAAGAACCTCCAGATGCTGTCCAGTGTATAATATATCCCTGGGTCTGCCCCAGCACTCTGTGGTCCAAGAGGGCAGTTTGTGTTCAGGTAGGACCTTGGGGCTGAGCTCTTGCAGTCCAAGGGCAGAAGATTTCAGGGGGTTTTTGATAGTTTAATTAAAAGGAAGAAAAAGTTTGGTCCAAATTGAAGCAGATGTTCTAGCTGAGAGGTGACTGGCACTTTTTGCCTGCACCCTCCCTGGGTTTACTGATTCATTTTGGGTATTTTTATTTCCCCTTCCATTAATTTCCTGTGAATTTGGGGTCCCTGACAGCTCTGGTTTGACAGACTTGGAGGCTGACAGCCAGTGTTGTACCCACAGGACAGGTACACACAGGACCTTGCTATGCCATTGATAGAACAGTGAGATAACCAGGGATAGGATGAGAGGCAATGGGCTGAAGTTCCCTCAGGAAAGGTTTAGATTGGATGTTAGGAAGAATTTCTCTCCTGGCAGAGGGGTGAGACCTTGGCCCAGGCTGCCCAGGGAGGTGCTGGAGTCCCTGTCCTGGGAGGGCTTCAAAGAATGTGTGGATGTGGCACTTGGGGCCATGGTTTAGTGGTCGTGGGAGCGTTGGGTTGATGGTTGAACTTGATCTTGGAGGTCTTTTCCAACCTTAATGATCCTGTGATCACAGTTAATCCTTAGATTACAGGGCAGCTAGTCCTGGAATAAAGAGCAGTGCAGGGATCTCACAAAGCCTTGTCAAGATCACAGCACCTCTGGCTCCTCTGCACCTTGGCTTCTTTTAACTTCTAACATCTCCCTTTTGATAATCATTTGACCTAATTATTGTTTTATTGACCCATTTAGCTCCAGCACAGTCACCTGACAGCCTTGCAGTGTGAGGAGATGTGCAAGGAAACTGGATTGCTTTATTTTCTTGATTATCACATGTGCCCCTTCCCCTTTAGGAGTCCCTGGAGGACATCTGGGCAAGTGCTACAGTTGGGGAGCAAGAAGCAGAAACTGCTGCCAGCCTCCTCTGCTCATCATGAAGGGAATTGCTCTTGCTCTCAGACCTGGCTTTTGGGCTCACAGTTGTTAACTCTGCAGCTTTGGGGGAAGCTGGGGAGCTGTGGCTTTTCCCCCTCTCTGCCATCTCCTCACAGCTGATGGCCAGCAAAGAGAGCAGCTCAGTTACAGGAGATGTCTTCTGGGCACCTCTCCAGTCCAGACTCTCCAGCACTGTTTGTTCACTGCCTGATGAATGAGCTGCTCTCTGGCCCTTGCCTCATGTAGGGATCTCTCTCCTGCATCTCTCCTTGGAGTGCAAAATTGCTGCTCTGTTGAGTGACACTCTGATCTTTGGCTTAGGGAGGTGACTTCTTTACTCCTGAGTGACACCTTAACAGGGAGTCATCGTGTGCATCACGACTGGCTCACCCCTCAGATAACACTCCTCAATCCTCATCTCATTTCAAGGTGTTTTCTTCCCCCCCAAAACTGCTACATCAGTGCAGCTTTTCTGGCTTCCTAACTTTTCCTTTCCTGTTGTGCTCCTGTCAGGATGTTTGCCAGCAGGAGGAAGCAGCATTACTGGGCTTACTCCATGGACTGCAGTGGGAATGAAGCTCACATCTCCAGCTGCAGGCTGGGCAAGCACCTCAACCTGGAGAAGAATGGGACGTGTGAGAACGGGCTGCCTGCCGTGGTCAGCTGTGTCCCTGGACGTGCCTTTGCCCCCAGCAGCCACACTGGCTTCCGAAAAGCCTTCAGGCAGGAGGTGAGCAGGGAGCAAACCCAGCCCAGCAAGCAGGAGAAGCCTGGGGGGGTTGGTAACAGCACTGTCATGGGCTGTAGGGTCTGAACGTGTGGATGCCCATAGCCACAAACCAGCCTGACGTGCAAATCCCAGTGGGGTGGGGTGGGAAGGGACCTCTGAGCATCATCCCTTCCAACCCTCCCTGCTCCAGCAGCTCATCCACAGCAGGGTGCTCAGGATCACATCAAGGTGGGTTTGGAGTCTCTCCAGAGCTTCTCTACAACCTCTC
>NW_008584520.1:2923-5219 GCF_000691845.1 Merops nubicus | reverse complement strand
CACACTGCTGGCTCATGTTGAGCTTCAGAACCTCGAAAATGGGTGGATGTCACAAAAGCAAATCTGTGTGGTCCTTTCTTATTTAAGATCTTTGCTATTACACAAAAGGGAGGTAAAAAAAGTGCTGTAATTTTGGTTATGAAGTCTGATGTGGTCATTTGTGATGTGTTGCTGTATTAGCATGATTTCATTACACAGTCTGATGTAGTCATCTGAGAGTAAAAACTGAATTAGTGTTGGGTTTTTAAAAGTGGGGCTTGCTGGATTATAAGTTTTTAATAAAGTTTTATGCTTAAAGCTTTCTCTACTGGGTAGCTTGTATTAGATTATTATTTTTTCCTTCAAGACCTTGCATATCTTATTGATTGAATTATTTTCCAGGTGGGAAACTAAACTCTATAGGATATAACAAAACTCCTAGATTGTCATTCTAATCAGTGTGAATGTAATTTATAATTTACACCAGATGGAAGAGGTTCAGAGAGGTTAGTAGTAATACATTTGATCTTGCTATATGTCATGCTAAATCCTTTTCCCTTCCTGTGTAATATCTAAACCAATTTGACCCTTGAGGTTCTGTGCTTAGGGACTGTATCTGTGCTGGGTCACGTATCAATTTGTGCATTTCCAAAGTTTTATGCAGTGTTATCTATTTTTTTTCAGCAGAAGAAAGCTATTTTCTATCAACGAGGTAATGAAATCTGCTTCTTGGTATATCAAGTCAGACAGTAGCAAGGGGAAAAATTGATTCTTTTTTTTTTAATCTCATGATTCTGAATATAAAACGTGGAAACTAAACTTTGTGTGTTATTTTATAGTCTGTATTTGGTGCAAGGCATGAAGAGGATTTTTGTTTTGATTATCTCTTTCAGTTTCATATATGCATATACTGGAAGTAATTCTTAATTTTCTGAAAGCTAAAGAACTGTTAGGAGAAGAAAAACTAAAGTAGTATAAAAGAAATAATAGTAGTCCAAGAGCTTTTACATGTGGCTCAAATGAAAATAAGAAACCCCTGATATTTTATATGAAAAACGAAGGGGTTTGTTGCCTCTCCATTTCACAGAAATACTAATTAAAGGCAGGCTGTGGGCTCAAAACTCTGTTGATTTTTTAGAAAACACATTGGTTTTCAGTTCTGCATTCCAGAACAGGTCCAAGTATCTACGTAGCATTATAAAACTAGTTCTGTAATGTTTTCACCCTCAGCTTGAGACAGGGAGAGGATACCTGGAAATCTTTCTTGTGAAATGTAGAATCCTTTAAAGGTTGCCAGGTTCATGTCCTGACAAAGCATTCAACCAGTAGAGAACTGAACCAAAACTGTTGTGTGCCTTGTTAAAGTTTCATGCCAGTTACTACCCAATATTTACCTTCATGCCTTCAAAAGCAATGAAGAATTTGATAACTGACTGTAACTGGTTACAGACTGTTATTGACTGAGCAGTAATCTGAATTTTGAGAAATAATGTAGCAGCAAGGGCAGATTTCTTGAGCTGGGTTCCAAAACCTCTGGAGGATGAGGAAAACAATGCACATATGTCAAACCTGCTGCTATAATAGTTAAAGCTAAAGATGGATCAGGTGCACTGTCCCTGTTGCGACAAATGTTTATTACAATGCTATTTAGGGTAAAAAAGCCTTTTGCTTGGGGAAATGTATGGAAAAGAAAGAGTGCATATGGCTTTCCCTGAAGAAAGACATTTTACCCATTTTTAACTTGTGTATTTTTAAATTAAACAGATGTATGAAGTAGGTACTGTCCATCTGGAATCATAAATATGCTCTGTAGCTACACTTAACACAGAAGTTCCCCTACTTACTGTCTATATGGGACAAAAGCTGCAAAGAGATCTCAGATTCCTCCAACTGCTGCCTCAGTTTTCTTTTTATGGATATTTGGAACCTGATGCTTAATGGACTGACATCTCTGCACACACTGCATAAATGCCTTCCTCATCACCAAAAATTATGTGCAGCAGGCAGACTTACTCAACAAGCATTCTTACTGCAGAAGATTAAATCCTGCTACGAATCTCTTCTCTGAATACTGGCAACCAACTTTGCATATTCTTTGCCTTTGTTGTACATCCATATAAAAATTATTGTGAATTTACTAAAGAAGCTTTTGTTTTTCTAAATGCTGAATATGGTCAGGACATTGTGGAGGCTGTCTGCCTAAATATTCTAATATAACAAATATACTGCCTAAATAATGTAGGAGACATTGGCCTTCTGCTGATTCTGAAGTCATACCTAGCTGCAGTTGATTGGGGGTGAGGTTGTGTATGGTGGG
>NW_008584520.1:0-2892 GCF_000691845.1 Merops nubicus | reverse complement strand
ATTCCTGCAGAGAAAGGAGAGGAGGGTTTGCTATGACCTGCAGTAGTTTCCAGGGCCTTGCTTTGGTGCCATCATCTGCCTAGTCTTAAACTCAATCTCACAGCAAACTTCCAGTCACCGCAACTCCCTGTGCCACATTCAGGTTCCTGACTGACATCCAGTGCTATAAAGAGGGGAGGTGGTTGGTGGTATGGCAGAAGCACAGGGGTAGGAGGTGATAAGGAACTAAAAGGTCTGCTCAGGTAGTTCAGAGGTCCTACCCTGTCATCTGATGTAATCTGTTCCCTGGCAAACAACTCAGCATGTCTGTGCAGTCCATCAGATTGCCTATGTGGAGAGGCAAGAGGAAGTCTGAGCTGTTCTCATTCAGATCACTCATGCTGTTTCTGTGAGGACCTGCAAAACACAGACATTCTAAGATCACACTTGGTTTCCTTAGCAGTGATTTAGATTCAAGCAGAAAGGTTATTTTTGAGCCTTATTATGAGCTATTTTTCATTGTTCCACAGCTTGCTATGTTCCATCTCTTGCTTCTATTGAAGTTGAGGAGTTGGGTAGTTCTGATTCATCTGTCACTTTGTCAAGGTATTAGCTTTTTATTTTTTTTAGGATACAACCTTATTCCTTCAGAACTACTGCATTGCACAAGCAGTCAAAATCTGCCATATATTTGGATATTCAAAACCCATTTCCAGAGCTAGTGTGTTGTGGTTTGAGGCATTATTTGCTCTCAGACATGACATATTGTCAGCATAGTTACTGGAGTGACTGAAAGCTACAGCACGATAATATGAATATAACATTTCTACAGGCATGAAAGTTAATAGAGTGCTAACTGGGAAAAGCATTAACATAAAGCTGAAGAGCAGCAGTTATGAGTTGGATGTTTGAGGTTCAGATTTGGCTACATGCTCCATGAGCTAAAATTTCTGCTTTAGGCTTTTTTACAAGATAATGCAGTATTGTTGAATTGCCTATGCTCAAAATGTGTGTGTGGAGGGGTTTGTAATTTGTCCTTTATACTTTTGATGGGTAAAAAAAATCTCTGAAAGGGGAAAAAAAAAAAAATAAGAGCTGAATAAAAAAAATCAGTGAGGAAAGCTGAATACAATATGATATTGGATGTTAATATCCATTGCAGTTAATAAAGAAGTATTGTCTTCATGAGTGGAATTACTGGTGGATACTCTTACTTGTGAAAGCTCAGCAAATTCCATATTGTTGCTTTGCATCAGTGTGTTATGGTTAAGAGAGGTAAATTGCAGTCCTGTATGGTAGAACTCTGTGGTTCTTATATATTACAGTCATCTTAAACATTGCTATTGCATGTCATCTGTTTGTTGATTTTACTTTTTTATAATCCTGCAGAACATTGTATTTCTGAATGTTAAATATTTTAAATTTTGCCTTAGCTATTTCTTTTTAATTTATTTTTTGATGCAAGGCTCCACCTTGTTTGCACAGGACAGATCAGGGACAGGAGATGGGGAAACAGCTTGAGCCAAGCAGCTGCTGGAACTTTTTTGGCAAGACAGAATGTACTTTTCCCTGACAATATTTTGGTCTTCTTTCTAGAAGTGACAAAGCAAAGAATGCATATGTATGTTATACCTTTTAAAATACAAATATGAAAAGGGAATCTTCTTAAATTGTGGTGGTGTTTTATTTTTAATACTAAATTGTAGCACTCGTCAGCCTCAGGCCCTCTATCTACTCCTGTCTGTGGTATGGGGGCAGTCTCATTATCTGACTTTATCAGACCATTTCACTACTATCTTTTTTTTTTTTCTTCAAGGAAAACTCCATCTTCCAACTTGAAGCAGATTATCAGAGCAGAAAATGTCTTTTTACTATTTGACGAGTGGAATTGATATATCTAACTGAACTGGGCTAAAATCTCTGATGAAATCTTGGATGTCAGTTAATCCCTTGGCTCTTTTAGAAGCAGTGTGATTTTCATAAAGGTCTTGAACTTTTTCATAATTCTTCAGGTTCCTTCCATCTGTTTTTTGGCAGGTATGGGTATAAAATCCTGTTCTATATTAGCATATGTTTTACTTCTTGGATGCTTGTTTATAGAAAACATTAATGTACCATGCAATTTGTAATGAGATTTTAGACTATTATTGTTATGATTTCTGCTGAAACATATTTTCTGCTAAAACATGAATGCTCTTCTTGGTAATAATGCTGTTTTTCACATAAAAATATGGAACACTCATCACTAAGCATCTTGCCCAGGTATTGGGCAGGTTTCAGTGAAAACTAGTTCAACACTAGGCAACAGTACAAGTTTTAAGAGTTAGTCCATTGTGCAAAGGTACACGGATCAGCATGGGCACTCTTGGAAACCTTCAAATATGTGAGTTCTGCTAAATGCCTGATGATGTCATCTCAGTTATTAACTTATTTCTTGTCTTCTCACCTAATTCTTGGTGCCCATGATATCTGTTAGATCTGCTAGCTTGCTCTCCAGTGAGCCACAAACTGCATATTCTTGTTGAAATGAGTGTGTCCAATACTAGTGATGGTGCAGCAGGAACATCTGCAGATCTCTAACCAAGGAGTTTAACTCATGAATGAATATAAAGATACCCAGACCTCCAGTTGTCCTGAATATAGTGTATAGTTAACTTACCCTGTTGCTGTGATTAGAGAAGCAAAACCCACTTTTGTAGAACCGTGTTGCTGGAACACTGGCAACAGTTCTGGCCATTCTGAAGTGCCAGCCCAAAGATGCCCACACACCAATATAACACCAGCAAGCAGATCAAGACCAATGCTGAGCTCTGGGGAGGAGGGCCGGAAATGCTGAAATCATGATTTCACCTTACCAGTGTCTGCTGCAATTGTTTATTATCTTAATGTGAGAAGCGACTCCTCATTCTTGGC
>NW_008584519.1:2096-5357 GCF_000691845.1 Merops nubicus | reverse complement strand
CCGCGCCGCCCGAGGAGCGGAGTTCGGCCGGCGTTTGTGTTTTTAAGTTAACATGGTGACATAATTAATGTGAACAAAGAAAAGATCAGAAGTGAAAATTAACTCTGTAAGAAAAAGGGCATGCGGCTTTGAGAATGCATGCTCCTGCCTGACTGCAGACACCAGCGCCAGCCTACTGGTTTAACCTGTGCCAGCTTGGAGGCGCTACGCGTGTTTGCCAGTGAAAAGCCAGTAACTGGGTTCACGGTGTCTTTGGCTAGGCGATGTCTGGCTGGCACAGAATGTACACGCCCGTTCTGCCAGCACAGTAAAACATTTGAATCAAATAAAGATACACAGCAGCAGTAGCGTGGCTGTTTCATCAGTCATCTCCCTCAGTCACTTTGGGGTTACTTGGGATATCCCAAGTTCAGGCTGAGTTGGAGGAAGAGGTTTCTCCTGGATTTTGAAAAGATTTCTTCCCAGAAAGGAGTTTTCGTTGTGGAGTCGTTTTGTTTTGTTTCAATACTGAAACCTTATTTTTTCTCCAAGGACCGTGTCCTCCCTTGAGTTTAACATCAAACTATCCTTACCAACAGAGATCATCTTGACATTGCAACAACCCAGTGACAAATGCTATCCTCATTTTATAGACAGAGGTGATGTACAAAACCTTAATGATTCACTGAGTATAAATTTCTGGTACAATAAGCATAGCCTTGATGTTAAGATTTTAAATCCTCTTTCTCATCTTGATGAGCATCTCTGCTGTTCTTATGATTGCCTATACCTCACACCTTTTTAGTAGCTCTTTTTTGCACCATGCCATCTCACAGAATCAGAGTGGCTGAGGTTCTAAGGGACCTCAGTTCACATGCCCTAAGTAAGCCCTCTGCTCAAACATGGCCATATAGAGCAGGTTTTGCAGGACCATGTCCAGACAGCTTTTGAATATTTCCAAGGATGGGGACTCCTCGGTCTTTCTGGGCAACCTGTGCCAGTGCTCAGCTCTTTTCTGTAAGATTTTTTCCATCTGTTCCACCCTTTCTATACCCAAGGCCTCTCTGCCTGTATTCTTTACCACTGTGCCACTGCATCAGCCTGCCATGGCTGCAAATTGGGGTGCATATGAAGCTGGTACTGCAGGTCCATCTACAGAGCAGCAATAATAAAATAGCCCAGAAATAAACACTGGTTACTTTCCTGTCTACTTTCCACTGCCTCAGCTGTGAGCAAAACCTTTAAGAAATGCACAGACAGCTTCCCATCATGTTGTCCAGGTCATATATAGCTTTGATGTGGATTTTAAAAAGACAGACACAGTTGAATATTGAACATGTACTTAAAACTTCACCGGTCACTCTGAGTTGAGAATAGCTGATTGTTTCACAGGTTCCAAAAAGTTGCTTTCTCGTGGTATAATTACCAGTCACAAACTATTCAGGGGACCAGTACTTACTACACAACAAGATCTTGCCTTGTTTTCAGTACCCAGACAAGGAGAAAACAATTCTCTAAGAAAGACAGGTGCCCCAAACTTAGCACAAAAATATGAAATATTTAATTCCAGAACAGTACAGAAAAAAAAAAAAAAGAAACCACATTGAGAGTACCTACGCATAGTTGCCCATTCTCTGGGAAATGGCAATCAGGGTTAAAACTATAAAATTTAACAGCAGCTTCTATGGAATGGAATAGAGGAGATACTCCCTCTGACATTCAAAATAAAATTTATCAATGCTCCAAAAACAAATTAGAAGAGTGGCAATTTATTTAGACTGCACAAACAGGCTGCAGGGAGGCTTAGGCTCTCAATGACTGTTTATTACTTTTAATTCTTCTTTGCCACATACATATCACAGCTTCCTTACCTATTGCTTAAGTAAGTTCTAACCCTAAGCTGTAGCAAGCCTGAATATAATTAGCATTTATAAAGCATCTGGTAGATTCAAAGTACTTAAACATTAATTAATCATCCTAATGACCTCAGGATGTAGTTAAGTATAACCTGGTGAGTGGTTTACACACAGAGGCAGTGAAAACACCTAGCTCCATCTAAAATCTATCCATGCTCTACCAGAGAGGTGCCTGGAGGGGTGTCACAGGGCAGCATGAAGCATTACCAGGGCTGTGCTTGTCCAAGAACAAAGAGCCAACCTAATCAGAAACAAACAGTAACATTTTGTGGTCAAATTTGTTTCTCCTTTCTTCACTACCTGTAAAAGTAGGAAATTCAGAAATGTACCAAATAACAGTGATACCAAAGGCAAATAAGTAAATTCTTATCCAAGTAGTAAAATCATATCAATATAAAAGATGAACATGGGCCAGGTTAAAGAATCCCTTCTTTTTCCATACTTGGGAGCAGTTGAGTACCTCATGACTTAAGATTAAATAATTTTGACACATTTGAAATTATAAAATGGGAACCACCAGTGGAGTTGCCAATAGAGACCCAGTTTTAGCCACCTGCACCTTCCACGAAGGGAGAAGAGTTCGGCTTTAACCCAAAGATGCAGGATCTACCATGTGGCAGGTGGCCTTGCATATTAACATAGATGTCAGCATTAACAGCAGCACCAACACATGCAAGCCAAAACAGATGGGAAAACCAGGTTATTTTCTGTATCAGATTAGAATACTCACATGTGGCCCATATGAGGTAATATGGCATCACCAACGGATGTGAGGAACCATTAAAGCAGTTTCAGAGAAATACTATGGGCCAGAAGAGGAAAACGTAATGAGAGCCTGGGCTTGACATTATTTTCGTAGTTTATCGTGTCCAGAGTTTCACTTGAATATATACTTCAAATAAGAAGGGGGGGGGGGGAACTGTGCCTACTCTATATCCATTAATTTCTTACTGCTATCCAGATTATAACAGTTGCGCACAAGAGGAACCTCGCCCTTTTCCTTGCTGCTTTGAAGTGAGCAGATGGTGAAATTTTAATTGTGCTTTCTGAATTTCCTCCCTTTTATGGGTCTTTAAAATCTTCAGTCAAAGCTTTTGTTTTCTTTGAATACCAAAAAGGAAAGCAAGTTTCCATCACACTGGTTTATGAAGAGCCCTCCTTCCACAGTTTTAGAACTTTTCTGATACATTAAAGTCACAACGTGGGGAGAAATGTGGTCTTAAAACCACCAACATAAACATCTTCCCTCCAAGCACATTGTAGCACAGATATTAAATGAAAAAAAAAAACAAAAACAAAACAACATTCTCAAACTGTTTGCATTGTTGGACCACTACAAGAAGAAATGGTATTGTTTTGAGAGACA
>NW_008584519.1:0-2065 GCF_000691845.1 Merops nubicus | reverse complement strand
GAACAAAAACATAGTTCAGTTTTCTGTTTCACAAATGTTTAAAGCATTTTTCTATAAAAATATTTTGTATGTCTTGCCTACTTTTTCTTGTTAATAACAGGCAATTCAATTTTCCAGGCTTTTATAGAGCACACTTACAGGTAGATGTGGCTTAAATAGCAATAGTATTTTAATAATGGGTGGTCCTTTACTTGTCTTTTTCCTTTCCATCATATTATATATTATGGCAAGGTTTCTAATAGGAGACATGAGGGCATGAATTAGTAAATACACATAACTTATCACATGTAGTATTTCCTATCTATTTTTCACCATGTTAGTTGTCCAGATGTTGAAATAAATACTAGTGACTTTAAAATCTCTAATCTATGCTTATTCTAAAATGAAGGTAAACAAGAGAACTATCCAAGACCCAAATCTGTGATTATTACACAGACGAAGCACATTAGCAAAGATTTTTAGGATGTATTTTCTACCTAGCAATGACCGTCTGCTGTAAAGCATGCACTGCACGGCTTCTAAAAATCCCCATCCTTTAATGGTGAACACACAGTTCTTCCATTTGATTTACTGAAAATGTTTTAAAAGAGAGCCACTCAGTCAGCTGCTTTTGTTTAAATGCCTTCATGTCTCAAGGAGACACCTGGAAATGACTCATGGTGTTAGCTCCTGTTATGGAGAGCCATAACTGTGTTCTTTATTATTTTGGATAAGATTAATACACTGTGCCACCTATGGCCAAAGTTCAGTATGGCAAATAAATATCTTTAAATCATCTTTTTGGAAGTCTTCCTCTATTTGTTTTCCACACTACAATTTGTGACATTTACCCAGTAGCAGTAGTGCTAAAATGGAAAAAAGAGCAAACAAAAAAGTGATCAAAACACATACAGAACCTCTTTTAAAACAAACCTTTGCTGCACCTGGGCATGGAGCAAAAAGCATTTTGAAGCTTCATACTATGGTGGTACATATGCATCTAACTACTCTAGAGGAGGACCAAAGTCCTTTCTTGCTAATTCCAACAGAATTAATAACTTTCATCTGATGAACACTACTTGTCTCTAAGGGTTTCAAAACATTTTTGATAGCACCTCATATCAATTACGTTTGTGTGGATGCAAAGATGAAACTTGTGCTCTTAATAATGCTAATCATTGCAAAACCCAAATCATTCTATGATACTATGAAAACACCTTACCCTAACTGGAGCTCAAGAAATCTGCATTTAATATAATGAGGTCTTTGTAAAACCATCATATTCTGGGTTAGGCTTCCTCACTAAGCCGATCTGTCTGTTCATCACCACCCTTGACAGAAAAAAAAAATCTAGTTAAAGTGCTTCAGTAAGCTAATTTCATCTAAATTCTAACAGATTTTAGGTATGGTAAAAAGCAGCACAAATAATTTAGTCTCCAGAAGACTGCAAGAGCTTTCCAAAAGAGTTGTCTTACATGCAAATAAAGAAAATCCATTCAATACATAACCAGCAGTTTGCATATTCCAATTCATTTAACACTTTTCCATCTCAAATGCCTTTCAAATACCATACACTTATCTGTACAAATCTACAAACTTTCAAATATCAAATAAAATTATTAATATTTTAAAGGCTTACTCTATTTTCATGCATGTATGTAAGAGTACATTTTTCAATTTGCAGATTACTAAGCAGTTTTGAATAGTGGTGCAAGGCTATGTACAATAAACTTAAGCCTCTGAACAGCAGGCTTGCCTTTTATAGTTACCTTTCGAAGATTTCTTAAAACTAGTCCATGGACTCCAAGGCTTCCTGGAACCACTGACTGCACAACATGGTCAGAGATGCACAAGTTCCACCCTTTTTTTTGTCCTGCTGGATTTCACAACACAGAATACTTTTTGACCCAATAATCTGAGCCCTTTATAAAACATTATGCAAAATGTTTGAATATTATAATATATATACAAAAATAGTAAACCCTTACAACATTCATCGCAAGCACATGTATTAGAATATTCCAAAAGAAAGAACAGTCTTTATCATCTGGAGAAATACACTGCAAAAAATTCTGTATGTAAAAAA
>NW_008584518.1:0-22306 GCF_000691845.1 Merops nubicus | reverse complement strand
AGGTTCTTCAGATGATCCCGAACCTGTAAACAAGTGCTGTTGGGAGGAAAGCAGCTCACTGCTGCCCAAGCACTTGGGCTATTTTGTGATCACAGCAGGAGCTGAGGCGGGGGCAGCATAGGCTGGAGAAATCCTGAAAGCCCCTTCCCAGGGCCATTTCTACAGCTACAGATCATCTTTTAAAAACAGCGTTGTGCTCAGGCCATGTTTGACTTGCCAGGGCTTCAAACATCCGGATACATTCTACCAACATTAATAGTCTTTCCTGCTCAGTGTTTGCTTTGTTGCTTTAACTTCACCTGTGTTAACTCTAGAGCGAGACCAGTGCCTGGCAGGGCCCTCCAAGTTGCTTTTGAGGCAGAGCAAGGTGAGCCAGCCCCGGAGGAGGAGGAGGAGGAGGAGGAAGAGGAGGAGGAGGAAGAGCAAAGCAGGTCTGCTCCACAGCTGATGCCAAATTGCAGCAAAACAGCTGCGAGGACGTTGCTGTCTGTGCACCCCTCTTCTGCTGCCAGCGGCTCCCCAGTGCAGAGGAATGCAAGCATCCCAGGCAGTCTCTTTGTGAAGGCGTAAGGCACTTTTTTTTAAATACACAATGGAGACTTCTGCAGGGCTTGGTCTTTTTGTAAAGTAAATTTATCTGACAGGTTTATTTCTTTATCAGGTATTTGTCTAACCCTGTGACACTGAGAGAGCTGTTTTCCTGGTACAAATGTTAAAATGTAAACTCCCAGAGATGTGTACTGTCACAGCCAGTGTCCAAAATATCCTTGCCCCAATTTCATCTAAGTGTCCCAGCATGACAGCTTAGGGTCCCTGGAGATGCTGGGTAATCTGCACAGTGATCACCCTGGGCCACCATGCTGTACAAGAGCCAGGAATAGAGACGTCCCCAGTAAGAGGACAGGAGACAGACTTCTGGCCAGTTCTGTCTGAGTGGATGGTAGATTCAGGGGTTAAACCCAAGCCTTTTCCAAGCGCTGCCTCTATCTGACAGGGTGGGGAGATTAGAAACACCCTAAGCCCAGAAGGTTTTGCAGTACCGCTTACCGATCAAATAAAAATGTGTGCATTATAAATCAATGTAATTTTAAGCAGATTTATTTAGAAATTGAGATCGGCCACTAAGGGGCTTATTCAAATCACTCTAGGTGGGGTGCAGACATGCTGCCTCCCGTTTAAATCAGACCTGGGCACGGCGCTGGGAGCTGGGACAAGGTGACCAGGGAGATGCCCAGGGTGCAGGAGGGACTCAGGTGCCTGCCAGCCTCGGGTTGCTGCCTGGTGCTGGCCACCCTCAGATGACAGCCAGGCAGGGAGAGCAGGCGTGCAGTGTGGCTGTAGCATGGCATGAGGTCTCAACGCAGCCCAGCGTGTCAGGGACCACAGTCAGTCCCAGCAGCGATGGACAGGCTGGGGAGTCCCTTCTCTCGCTCATTTGGATGCTGGCTTAATAGGAAGCCTTTGCTGTGCTCCTGACATCCTTGCTGTCTCTCCCCCTCAGCGTGCAGCAGCTTTGAGCAACTGATGTAGGAAGACATGGCAGTTCTGCGCTCTGTGTGTGTGTGTTTTAAGTGTAAGTGGGTCCTGGCCCTAGACCCAGCTGTGCAGGTGACCCTGTTACCTGACCCAGTGTGGGAGCCGGGAGGGGGAAGGTTGGCTCCCTCTCCTCATCAGGCCTGCAGTCACCCTGCAAACACATTAGTTTTCTGAAAAAGGAGAGCTTGAACAGCAATACTACCACAACATTTATTAATTTTTTAGCCTAGCTTCCCCTCTCTCCCCCACTCACTGTGATTTGCATACCTGCTAATCCTCTCCCTCCTGCAATAATTCCATGAAGGATAGGGAAATTATATCTGAGTGATAACTCCTTGACTCTGAAGCTGTGGAAGACCCTGTGTGCCACCGTGCTCAGAGCAGAGACTTCCAGCAAGTCGAAGTGGGAGGTTTAACCTCCTAAGAGCTGCACAACATTTACAAGACCCAAAGAAAGCCAGCCATCTCGAGTAAGTGAAATCCAGCCCTGCCAGTCCTGGGTGGTTCTTCCCCTAGGAAAGCCCTTGGCCCCAGCAAAAGTTTGCCTTGAGAAAATTGCTGTTCCCTACTAGTAGCGTCTCCCCGGCAGCAAAGCTGCTTCCCAGGGGAAAGAGGAGAAAAGCCCTCTGCTCTGGAGGCTTCATCGCTCCCCTCAGCCCTGCCTGAGGAGCTGGGAATGTCACCCTCCTTCTTGCACATACTGGGACCTATCATCCCACGGCAGGGCTGTGCTGCAGGGATAGCTCTCAACCCATGGGCTTCAGATGGCTTCTGATGAGCTCCGAGACAGCTTTAGCCAGTAAGAAGCTGCAGACAGAAGTGTGACCCTAGCAGTTTGTCACTTTTTTTACGGCTGTCTTTATCATCTTCCCCCCGCCTTCTTATTTCCTTTGGGTTTTTGGCTGAATGACATCAGTAAAAATCCTAAAGATGGGCCAGTTAGGTCTGGGGAGAGGAAAAGAACAAACCCCTCCAGAAATCCCTGGAAAAGCCCAGCCATTTTCCTGTCTTCCTGCCTCCTTTTGTGACCAAGAGGGGACAGAGCAAGCAGGCAGGGGAGGAAGGACAGCAGGTGATGTGTAGGTGGTGAAGAGCTCTAGGAAGCTCTCTGACCTTATCTGGAGCCAATGGTGTGGGTGGAGAATGGAGGGAAGCACAGAATATCAGGAAGCAAAATTTCAGGAGGAAACTTTTATCACATGGTGATAAGCCCCCAAACAGCAAGCATCGCTCAGCGGGAGAGTGACTAAAACCCCAGCGAGTTCTAGCTCTGTTAAAACCATGTTCTGCTTTGGCTTTATTGGAAAAAGGTCTGAAAGCTGCCCCTTTGAGGGCTCTGGCATCAGCACAGCATCCTTGTGTGCCATGCATGCTCCTCACTCTCTGCCCTGGGACAGCTGCCTGGGCAGCGTGTAGCGATGAGGGAGGTGTGAGGAGAGAGGTGACACCATCGTACCTCTCCCGTGACCCTGAGATACAGCCCCTGCTCCCTTTTGCCAAACATAGGACAGGGCATCAGGGGCATCAGGACAGCAAACCTGACATAGGAGCCAGAGTGAAGAAAGACTACACCACTGTCCCATATGCCCACAACAGGGTCCCCGGGTGCTCTAGGGAAAGGCGCTGAGCTCAGAGGCTCATGCCATGGGCAGGGAGAGCTGGAAGGGTGGGCAGGGCACACCTGGAGCAGGCAGGCTGGCGCAGGCAGGCTGCGTGCTCATGCTCATGCTGCTGCTCTGTGCACCTTCGAAGCACGCTGGGGTAACTGTTTGCCAGGGACATCTGTGGCTATCGGCAGGGCTTGCTTCATCAGGCACTGACAATGAAGCCTAGGAGGTTCCTATTTCTGGGCTATATTAAGGCGCACACAACGTCTCGAGGGTGGGGGTGATAGGACAAGAAGTTGTGAAAGAGCAGCGCGCCGGAGCTTGTGAGTAGCTAAGGCCTTTTGGCAGCGTTTCAGAAAATGGGGTGGTCCAGTTAGGGAGTTCAGGAAATTGTCTGAGCTAGATTAAACATTTTCTAAAACCTTCTGGGTGCTTGAGAGCTGACTTGAAAGTTGGCAAAGTTAAATAAAACAAAAGTTAACACATTCCCCTCAATTTATTTTGTTACAGGGCTAGCATAAAGTCAGCTTATTTTTCATTATTTTCAACCTCCCCTGCCACTTGAAGGCAGGCATATCTGCACAGTAAAATCCCAGAACGCTTGCACAGCTGTGCAGGGAGCTGTGTGTGACACACAAGAGTTTATCACACATTTCAGAAGCCATAAAACGTGTAACTTTTAGGCATAAACTCGGACTTCTCTCTAACTGCCGCCTGGGTGTAGCAGAGTCTCTGTGGGTCTGCAGTGCACTGGAGTCTTCCTTCAGTCCCAAACCCAGGGAGCGCCCAGTAGCAGGCAGCCTGTCCTGGACCTGCTGCGTGTCCTCCAGTAGCTGCTATCCTGCAGGAGACAGGGCTGATGGAACTCAAGCAAAAGAATCATCAGATCTCACATTGGACCTGCACAACAGTAGCAGTGGAAAGAACAGTGGGGTTTCTCTTTGGGGAGGACAGAGGGGTGTCAAAACACACACCATGCCTGAGCAAAGCAAGAGCTCCTCTGCCTCTGAGAGGGCTGACCTCAAGCTCCGTGTCTCCCCTTCCCTTCAGAGAACAAGTGGTGTACAAGCTGCCTGGAGCGAAGGATTTCCACTGTGCATGTAGGCTGCGGGCAGGCAGGAGCTGCGGAGCAAACCCACACCCTGCACCTATCCATCTCCCCAGTGGAAACGGAGCCCTTGATACAGAAAAACCTGCCAGCCTTGGAAATTACCTGCTCCTGTCTCTTGGGAAAAGTTTCTGCTGGTGGAATCGGAGGCGGTATCAGGCAGAGAGCAGATGTTGGCAGCTTCCTTGCTCTGTGGAAATAAGGAAGTAAGGAACCCATTTAGACAAACAGTCCCACATAAATCTTAGGCCGATGTTTCTTGCCTGTGCCCACTTCTGTACGATGTTTGCAAAGGGTAAATTGAACTCCACGTCAGTGGTGGAGCCCAGTGCTATTAGTTATACCTGTCTTTATGGCAGAGCGGCTTTGGGTGAGAAAAGAAAGCAGTATGGCCCCAGGAGAGAGAGAGGAATCAGAACATAAATGCAGGTATCAAAGCAGAAAAATGCAGAGAGCGGTAGTAGCCCAGGGTATGTTGGTGGGAAAAACAAACTCTTATCACAGTAAGAGCAGAGGAAGCCATCCCACTGAAGGGAGGAGACAAGGAGGACAGCTGACATCCTGCAGAGAGGGAACCTAAGGTTTGTGGGAGGGAGAGCACAGCCCCACAGGCATGGCATTGGGAAAGGATGCAGCTCTTAAAGCCACAGCTTCACCGCGTGCCTCTGCTAACAGGCAGCTGCAGCCAGCCAGCCAAACCAGCAGCTGCCGGGCAGCGAGCAGCGCTGAGGCAGGTGTGTGAACACGGGCATTGTCAGATGCGGAAGTGTACAGGCTCCTTGCCAGCCACCAGGTCCGTGGAGAAAGCCTAAACACTCACCTGGAATCTGGTCAGATGAAAATCAATTATTAAAAGAAGTGGGGATTTATTGCCTTTAAAATATTTATTCACAAGACATGGAGAACAACTGTCTGTGTGAGCAATGTCAGGAGGCAGGGGCAAGAAATGGAGCTTTGCTTTCCAAGGCCGTTGGCTTCAGGGAGAAGCTGCCCCTGACCATGCAGGGGCCAACAACAGATCAGCTTCCACTCGGTGCCCAGTCCCTTTTGGTAGATGACTAGCATCTGGACAAAGCAGAGGGGCCAAGCAGGAACACAAAGGACACTTCTCCTTTCAGTGTAGAAACCTTATGAGTGATGAGAACTTTGGCTAAGCCCTGCAAAAGCCAGGTAAGCCTGATGGCTCTGCTTTTGGAAGGAGCAACCACCAATCCACCCCCAGGCACTGGATTTCCAAGATGTCCTTTTTTTTTTTTTTTTAATAGTCAGAAGCATGCTCTGACCTCTAGCAGAGGAGGAATGATGCTGTGAGGACAAGGGAAGGAAGAATGATCCAAGAGAGGATTCCCAGCAGTGAGTCAGAAGGGGAAGAGACAGAGTTGGAACTGGTAAAAATAGTTTGGGGAACAGGGACAAGTCCTAAGAAAACAGTCTTTGTGCAAAGAGGATAAAATAAAATCAGAAAGGGCTGGAGCAGCGCTATGGAGATAGAGCTGAAAATGAAGACCAGGAAGAAAAAGCAGAAGGCTAACACAATGAGAGGATCCTGCCAGTCATTATGTTTTATGTAACATTTTAACACCAGGGTTTATTGGAGAGATTGCTATTTCTAGCAATCTGTGAGTGTTGTCTGCACTGGCAGGTGGGGCTGAAGACACTTTTCCTCATGACTCCATTATGACACTAGAAAAAAATACATTTTTTCTCTGGAAAACTGCTGATTATGTTCTTCATGTTAGAAAAGGGGCCCTTAAGGAAGAAAAGCTAAAGGAAAGCCCTATCCCCATGTACACACAGCACACATAGACCCCCACCCTCTCACAGGTTACCTACAGCTGGCTAGAAGATGAGGGATCCCCAGTGTAACCTCTGTGTAAAAACACTTTGCTTCTCTCAATGCCTGAAATATAGGTCTTGCTAAAAGAGGGGTTGAGGACAGCCCAGTGATTTAGGATCTTGCCCTGTCTGATGACCAAATTTCACCTGTCAGTGTTTGGTTGCCTGGTGTGAGACTGACCAGGCAAGGACATGTGCAGCGCTTGTTTGCGGGTGGAGTGGTGGCATGGCCAGAAGTGTGTGCCCAGAACCAGCCCGCTAGTCAAGGGCATTGGTGTACCTCCCTCCCTCTCAAACTCTCAGATTGATGATGGACAAGATGCACAGCAGCACTTAGAAAGCATGTTTTCTAAATTGTAAACACTTTGTTCACCTCTGATATTAATCATGCTTGGGGAATTGTGAGTCCACCTCAGAGTAAAAATTTCTACTGGCGCCCCTACTCTGCGAAATACCACAAGACAGCAACTACTCTGCAAATTTGGATTCCGCCCTTCAGTGCCCAAACCTATGAAGATGAATGTAGCCATTTGTCTTGTCACTTCCTCTCCTTCTCCAGGGGATCTGTCACACAAGCAAATTACAATTACAATGAAAGGGACTAAACCCGGCATGCTCTTTCCTGCTCCTCATCTGCTGTCCGTCTCTGATTGCCCACTTCTGTGGACCCTGCTCTGCCTATGGCTTGCATTTTCTCTTGAACTTTTATTTTTCCTGCTTGTGGTTGAACGCCCTTTCATGTGCCAAACATTTCATTCATGTACGTAACCGTGATGCTGGCCACACCATGCTCAACGCCACAGAGGTGATTCGCTCACCTTGATTTACTGTAATGGCTGCGTTCTTCTCCTGACCAAGATGTGAACTTTTGCTCACATTTACTGAAATGCACAAAGACACATAATGACGCCATGACAGCCCAGAGCTGTGACCCAGTCTGGAGAAAGGCGTCATGGAGCTCAGACAAAAGCTGCAAGGGAAGTCCCCCTCTGATCCCCAGGGCCGTGGTTTACAAACCAGATGGTAACTGTTGTGTATGGATGTCCTTTAACCACACTAAGACAGGCACATATTTGAAGAAGACCTGGCCTGCTGATACAGCCTTTGTGTTTGCAAACAAACAAGCTTGTCAAGCAAAAAAAAAGTTTCTGCTTTAAAGTGTGTTTCACTGGAAACAATACTAAAACTAAGTCCAGCCATTATATTCAAACAACAAGTAAACTCTCTCCCTGCTCCCCATGTCTTGAAAATCCCATTATCTCAGGAACAAAGACTAACAGGGACCAAGCTCCTTGTCAGAGCTGTCCTCTTAGTGCTAAGTCACACAGTTTCTGCACTGGGGCACTTTGTAGGTAGGAGAATACCACTGCTCTGTACTGTCAAAGTGCGTCTACTGTGAATGCAGATGTAGCAGTAAAGCTGGATAGATAAAACTACAAAAACAGGCCTGCCAAAGAGCAAACCAAGTAGCTGCAGCAGCCACGGCTGGTTAGCTTGAAGTGAACGCGCCTGCATGAGGCAGGATCATGCTCTCACAGCTGGTGTGACTGTGGTGGTGGACACACTTGGTGCAGAGCTACCTACCTCATAAGACTCCCATGTGTTACATTAGCCCTTGCAATAGTGTGTGCAAATATTGCCTGGGAAATAAGTTAAGATAACAGATTCTCTGGTGACTACTGGACATGTGACATGAGAGGAGAAAATGGAATTTCACCACGTTAAAAAAAAAAAGGACAAACTACTAACTCGTTGATATTCTTATTGTACTAGTTAACCTACACAAGTTACCTCAGACAGGTACACAACAAGGCTGAGTAATTGTGAAGTGTGTTTGAACTGAAAAGGAAAAGGGAAAAAGTTCTCCGAAGCAAATTTCAGATACATTTCAAAGGATTACAGCTCCAAAACCACCAAAGGAGCTTTGTCAAACTTCCCAGAAAAAAAAACTTTCCTCTGAGAGGAAATAGGGCAAGTGGGATTTCAAAGGGAGAGTTTTTTTTTTCTGGGGTGCAGAGACAATGACTGAAAAAGCTCCAACCCTAAGCCTCCTGAATGTGCATTTGTCCTGGGCTGTGTGTAGCATGGCTACTGTCAGGGTATAATTAAGACGAGAACATGCGCTAGGTTCACTGACTAAAGTTCTGGATCAATCCTGGTTGTAGTCTACTTTCACCCGAAGCAGCTGAGTTACCACAAAGAACTGATTCACCAATCCTTAAAAAGAGTGCAGTTTCAAAATTTTTTAAAAATTATTTAATTTTTCCGCTAATTAACAGCAGGTAGTGAATAGGAAAGTGTTTATCCTCCCCCCCCTCAGCTCACTACCCTGCTGTGTTATGACAGATGGAATGTTAATTAACATGAACCCGGCAGATAATATTTAATTCAAGACAGAGTATCATGGAAACATCTGACTGCCTCAGGGTTGGTCACCTATCAGGTACACCCTGAAAATCCCCTTCTGTGCATGGTCCTATGGGCACCAATGGCTTTTAGTTGAGCCAGTCCAGAAACAGGCTCGAGGCTGTGCCTGCATTAGGTTTCCTGGCTCCTTTTGCCCTTGCTGCTGTTCTCCCGCGGGGTGAGTGTGGGTTAGCTGCTTGGCGTTGCCTGCTGCTGCTCCCTGCACCCTCCAAGCCAGGTGGGCTTGGCTGTGGACTTGTCCAGGCCGCGCATCTGCCCGAGGGCTCTGCCGCATGCTGAGCTACCTCAAGACAGTCAGTCCCTGGGCACGCTCCCTGCTCAGCAGCCAGGCACGTGGGCAGCAAGAGCACCGTGTCTCGCCTCCACAGCCCTTGTGCTCAGCAGCACAAGGGCTCCTCCAGCAGACGTTCCGCTGGGCGGACACCGCTGGCTCAGCGGAGTCAGCTTGGAGCCAGAGGCCGGGCGTCTGTCGGACTGCCAGGGGACACCGCGTGGGGTACGGGCACGGCCACGGCGGGCAGACACCAGGACAGGCCACCTGCTGCCCCGCCCTCCCTGCCTGCCCCGCCTTCCTCCTGACTAGCCCTCCCTGAAGCAGGGGTGGCACTGCAATTGGCTGGCAGGGCGGCGCGCGTGCTGTGATTGGGTGGTGGTCCCGCCAGGTGGCCACACGTGAGGACGCCCGCCACCGTGCTGGGGGCGCAGGCGGCAGGCTGTGGGCACGGGGCTGTATGGGAGACGGGGGTCACAGAGCCGGCGCTGCCCGGGTCACCCCAGCAGAAACGTGTGTTTTTACGCAGGCAGCCGATTTTTACGTGGCGCTGCCATGAGCTCCTCTCAGCGCCGCTCGTGGCACCGCTGCGAGCCCACGCTGCTCTCCCGTCCGAGACAGGCAGAGCCGGCGCATACCTAAGGCTTCTGTCTTCTCAGGCTTTCTGTCTTCTCAGACAAACCGCAGGAAGTATTTAAAGATAAACCACACAGAGTATGACTTTACCAAGCCTCAGACTAATGCCAACACATCCACGTGGTCGCAGAGTAAACCAACAAACCAACCAACAAACAAACACTCACTGGAGGCTTTTTAAAGGTCTTTGTTGTCACAGAAGGACTTGAAAGGGAATTGGACTGAAAACTAAGCATGAGGAGAAGCACCTGACTCCTCTGTTCTCTCTAGGTCAGCTCCAGCCAAGAGAAGGCAAGGAGAAGGCAAGTGCTGAATTATAGGTTACCGTATTGTTTTTGTAGTAATTGATGTATGGTTATAAACACAAGTAAAAGAAGAAACTTGTTCCAAGGCCTGATGTGGGCCCCAGGACCACAGCTGCTCAGAGACGGGGAGGTGCCAGGCGAGCCCCTGTGTGTCCCCTGCCTGCGGGGCCAACAGGCCGAGTTCAGCCAGAGCTGTGAGTGTACAGCACCTAGCACCTCACACAATATTTATACCAGAGTCAAAATGCGAGCATTTCAGCATGAGATGCCGAGTCTGAGCAGCTCAGCTGTCATTTTAAATTGAGGATATTTCTTTAAAAGGACGTTATTCGTTTGCAAATAGAGTAAGATACTGACATGGTGAAGAAGCTTTGCAAAGCTCCCTCAGCCCTGCAAGTGAAAGATCGGACTCGCTGTTATCTTTGAAAATACTAATTTAGCACATGAGCTACCAGATGCTATCGCTGAAGAGATTTGGGCCAGTGATTTCTAACGATTTTAACAAATAAAAGCAGTATCATGCGTGCGTGCACAAACATACACACACCAACACGTCTTGAAAAGTAGGAATCAAAAAGCTTGTCTACCCACAAAAACTATACACGGTTATTGCTAGGAGCAGCCTTTCTGACCACAGATATCTAAAAGACAAAGTGGTCTTTGGATACTATTTAGTTCCAAAGGGGCTATAAAAGGCAGATGGTCTCATTAGAAACAATTTATGCATATATATTTCTAGGAGCTGAACACTGCCAGAATAGGTTTAGCTCCTTCACCATACCGAGGAAAATATCACCACTTGCAAATGTTTCCAGTTTGCAAAATAATGACCTATCCAAAGTAGCTAAGCAACTAATTACTCAAATACTAGAAGGTTATATGCCAATATTATCACATTGTTGGTCTCCTGGGCAAACAACTTCACATTCCTCAAACTGCCATATAGTGTCATTAGACTGCAGGAAAGTCCTTTCTTAACAGTACAACAGCAGCAGCCCCAATGCCCCTGTGCTTATGCCATCATTTCAACTATTATTTCCAATCTCCAAGTCAAATCACTTATTAATTAGAGAGGCAACTCTAGCAAACCCAATTACCTGCAGGCAGTTTCTTCCCAGATGTGAAGCTCTTCTTGGTGATGGACCATGATCCCAGTTGCTGGGGAATGTTTATGATTTTTCTCTCCAGCATATCAACCTTTACACTCAACCATGGCAATACCTCTCCTAGCCTCTGCCCATGACATGTCTGCTGGACGCATTCCTCCCCCAAGTTCCAAATCCTAAAAAATTCAGCCTATACAGCCTCAGGATGTGTAGAGACAGCCATGTGTACTTTTAAGGTCTGTACTCAATGTCTTTGAAAGTTTCTTGGGGGTAGAATAGGCAGAGCACAAAGAAAGCAATGACTGTGTAGAGAAGTGGAGTTGGCTCAGGAAATTGCAAAAGACAGCAGCTCAGAGACGTGGTTTCTGGATTAACTTAAAACAAATAAACACTATTGATGATGGATTTTTTGCCAAAAGGGCAGAGAGAAGTCCTCTTTAAGGGAGGAGAGTGCTTTTGTGGAAGATGTATGAGGGGCTATACTGGAATTTTGTGCCTTTGTGCCTGCTTTTTAGGATGGCCCGAAGGTAGCATGAGTAGCAACGACTATGAACCATTCTCCCCTGTAGATCAGTCACTAGAGAGGCCATCACACATGTTGAACAAGGATGCTCCACGTGCAGAGACTTCCTCTGTGGGACTTGTGCACACAAGTTTTATGGTGGTGTTGGAAGAGTGGATGTGATGCCTACAGCAAGCCCATGGTGTCTCTCACGTTGCATGTAGGATGCCAAAGAAGGAGAGAGCTTTTTGGAAAATATTGTGTCTGTCCTTCAGAATAGTTGAGGAACTAAGAAGTACTTGGATCTCTATAAAAGATGTTGCATATGGGATATGGGGATGGAGAAAGAAAAACAGGTAGGGGGATTAGGAGGATGTGCTTCTTTTCTTCAGATAACCTTCTCATGGTATTGTATCTTCAGGATGGCTGCATTCCAGCTCAGAGTCTCCCCTGGGAGATGGTCACTGACACTAATTATGCCCATACGGAACAGAAGTGTCCTCAAGACATGAAACTATAGAAAAATCTGTGTCAGCATGAGCAGTTGCAGATTCTGGTCTAGCTTCCTGAAAATAGCTTTGCTTTTCCCAGGCACTTGTCTGGTACTCATCTCCACAGCACCCAACAGCCTCAGTTTGTGATATCTGTCTACAGCACCCCAGGCCCCAGAACTTTAACAAAATATTTTGCCATCCCCTTCGCTCCCAGGCACACTTCGGGTACTGTCCCAGTCATCACCTGTTCACCCTGCTGCTGAGGGCCTGCAGCCTCCTTTGTGAAGACAATGGGGTTACCTGGGCCATGTGCCTTCATTCTTCTCACCTTGCCCTGAGAGACAGGGTGATGCTATTTTAAAGTTTGCAAACTCAAGCACAGAGGCTAGTGGCCATATTCTAGGATATTTATGCATCAGTGTCACATGGAAAATCTGCAGCAAGCAGAGACTCAAATCCATATCTCCTAAATCCAAGGTTAGTAGATTAATCGTTTCCTTTCAGTCATCTGTCCAACAACAAAGTATTTCTGAATTTGTATTGGTTTTCTCCAGGAAGAATTAACCACTGATATGCTTTCACCTTACAGGTGAGGTAAAAATATATATAAAAAAAAAAAGAAAAAAAAGAAGAAAGTACTTTATTACATCATAGATAGGTGTAGTTTAAACCCTTAACTTAATCTGGCTCCTCCAGGACTGAACCTCAATTTGCTGCACATTGTATTTGCTAGAAGAAAACAAAATGTGTGGTACCACTGAAAATAAGTAGGTAACTTAGGAAAAAGTTACCCTCACCAACCAGTACAGGAAAATATAGGAAAAAAAGGGATGGAAGTTGAAGCAAGCTTTCCCTGCGTGTTTATGAGTCAGTCTACCAGATTTCTGGGAGCAATTTCCAGTTGTATGGCACTACTGAACAGGTGCGGCATAAAGCGCCCAGTATATCTTCATGTACTGGTTCGTGCTCCTACCCATATGAGGTGATCCCCATAGCAACATACTGCCACAGCAATACAAAGCCTCTAAAGGTCAGCCTAGAAAACAACAACAGTATTTCACAAAATCTCTAAAACAAATACTATTTTATTTTAGCGACACGGAAATTAAATACCCTCTAAATTCTATCAGACCAAGGACATTCAGGCTTCCTTCCAAAGAATGACAAGGAAAGCTCACCAGCCTTTCCACACTGTGGAGAATCCACCTGATAGACACAACCTGCCACTGAAATTTCTGATCAAAAAGAATTGGACAGAGCATAACTCTGTCCTTCCTGCATAGGAGTAAAAGCTTCAGGTCTAACTTTTATAGCCTGTCGTACCTGATGAAATAAAAGATTTATGCAGAAGACCATCACCTACAGTTCTGCAAGCAGTTACTGCTTGTCCACAGGGGCACCAGCAGTGGCAACCACAGAACACAATCATACTGATCCTTTCTCACGTTGAGAACATCAAGAAAGACATGAAATCCTTATCTAAAATTGGGAAACCACCTAAGTAGCATTTATTCCAACAACTATAAACTAGTGCCATTTACAGAAAGTTCATACCTCTTTTAGCAACTGTGCCAAGGGGGCTTTTTAGCTACTAATGGACCATCACTCACTGCAGCTCACATATCAGAATGATTGGGAAGGTGCAGGTGTGTGCACAGGCAGTATGAACTAATTTCACATGATTGTTGTGTCTTAGGAGTGGGAAACACAAACTTTCAAACTTTCCTTCCTAGAAGAAACCTCTCCTGGCACCTTTGACCCACTGAGCTGCCCATTCATATGCCCCAAAAACCTGCCCTGCCTTTCAGAACTGTCCTTTGATGCTGTGGTTGGTTGGAGTAGGGAAGGTCAGGAACGAAGTACAGTAGGAAGATCAGCTATTCCCACAGCATCTTTCGGTGTTAGCCCCATCTAGCAAACCATCTGTGAGCAGTGAAGGAGAGAGTTTCTGAAAGCCAGTGGGCTTAGTTCTTAGAAAGCAAGTGCTCTGGAGGGAAAGATCATTGCCCACGGTGCCTCTGGAGATGGGAAGATTCACACACCTATCTATTTTACACTGGAGGGTTCTCTCCAGAAAGGTCTCGTTTCCCTGTTCTTTCTGCTCCTGTCAGATCTGTCTCTGTTAAATCAACGTTACTGGCACAGGACATGAGCTACAGCCAGAGGCAGGGGCAGCCAAATCAGGTTGGGACAGTGCAAAATTAGGTCTCAGCAAGGAAAAAAAAAGAAAAAAAAAAAAAAAAAAAAAAAAAGAGAGAGAGAAAAGCAAACCCTATGCATTTCAGTGCTTTGAGCTTGAGCACAAAGTATTCAAGGGGAAGATTCTTTCCCTTTTCTTCAGCCCTTGTATTCTACTTGTGTGTGCAGAGCCTGTGAAAGCTCCAGAGCCAGACACTGGGCACTGCCCTGGTTAGAACTTTGTAGCAGGACACTGTAGCCAAAATTGCTCTTCTTTTCTTCTCCTCCACCACAAGGCCTAGGAGTACTATTGAACTAAGGAGTTTCTGCAGGACAAACTGCAAGGTGCCTGAGGAATGAAATCCCTCTTTATACTGGAGCTATTGATCTTTGTCAAAGGGCTGTGCGGTTCCTTACTGGGATCAGAAGGTTGAAAACTGCTCTTTGTCCCCTCCTTCACTTCAACTGTGCATCCTTTTCTGTCACTCCCAAAGTCAGAGAAGAGAATTTTGGCCCAAGCCTTTACAGAAGATAAAGTCTAAATGTCAGGTGTCTCCCTAGGCAAGCGGCAAACACTGCTTTCACCACAGAGCACTAGAGGATGAAAAATTAAATCCAAAAGAAAGCATGAGCCATCCATATATCACTCCCCAGGCTTCACAGTACTAACCTCTTACCAGTGCAACAAACATCCTGTGCTCAACCTGAGAAACAGTCAAAACACTAAAACGTTTAAAAGGCAATAAACCAGGTCAAGGAAAACAACCTTGACTACAGTAGGTTGCTTGTAAGGAAGTGACCCGACCTTGTGACAACGGAAAGGACATAAAGTGGGGTGAAGTCTCACCAAAGGCACTACCCATGGCCAGAAACTGGAGATGGTAGCCAGGGAAAACCAAGGCAGACCTGATTGTGCCATCAGTGTGACAGAGAGAAAACCCCCCTGTTTTATCTACTGTCCGAAGTGCAGGAAGGCATAAAGCACTCCTCTGCAGTGCTAAGAATGATAAGAGATTTTGGAAGTAAATTCATGTGGTAAGGCAGGAGGAGAGAACAGAACAGCCCTGCATAATGCCATCATCTCTCGTGCTTACTGGATGCTGTATCTTCTCACTTACTTAGGATATATTCTGTTTCGTGTCAGGGTCAGCTCTTGATCTATTTTCATACAGCATCAGACACAATGGGATGCTAATGTGTTTTACTGCAAAAATACAAGTAAATATTACAATGCTTTCTTGCTAATTGTTTAAATGCAGTTGGGCAAATGAATAAGCTGAATAAAGCCCTAAGCACTCTAGCCTCCATTCTGGGCAGACTGCATCCACCTCAAATGAAGACTAAGGGATCTGTTTCTCGATTCGGCAACCACAGTGTAACTTGCCCTGCCACAGTTACACTGTGGATGTACAATAGGGCACTATTGACTCGGATAGCGAGACAATCCATGTTTCATTCACTCCTGTGGAAGTGTAGGGGCTGCGTTGGGGATGCTTATGGATGTATGTGCTATTTGTAAAATGTACAGGTGTAGAGCAAGGTAGGGAGTACTTGGGAGGCATGCAGCACCGCCCTGGAGCCAGGACTTGTGTGTTTGCATATACCGAGCAAAACTGGTGCAGTATTTTTTTCAGAGCTTTTGTTTCTGCCATAGGGTTTGCCTGTTACAGCAGTGCCTGAGAGCAGCCTAGATGGTACATGTCAAGGGGTATGGGCAAGCGGTGAGGGCCGATGAAGCCCTTGTGACACAGTGTGTAAGGGAGCTGGTGTGTGACTGAAGTGAATGCAGTTGCAGGAGTGGTAACAAGGTTTCCTGAAAGGTAGCACGCTGGCTTGTGATGGTGTTTTTTGGTGTCCATCCACTAATGGTCCTATCGCATTGCTTTGCTGTCTTTCTGCTCAGCCTCCTGCCTGTTTATCTGATTATCTGTACCTCTGTTGCTGGTGCTTCTGGGTCTACAGGTGCACACATGCTTCAGCTGTGTGTGGCTGTAATTGGGAGGGGTATATATTTGAAGGGGTATGTGCAGGGTGTGGCGTGAGTCTGGTATGCAAAGGAGGTCAAAAGAGAGGGAACGCTCTGCACGGTGTGAGGTGCTGTCTTTTGTAGCGTGTAGGTGCTGGTGTAAGGTACTGTCTTTTGTAGCAAGTAGCTGAAGGGTACATCATTTATATTCTGGCGAGGCTTGCAGAGGCTGGCCTTTGTGTAAAGGGTCCCCTGAGCCCTGTGGGAGAGGGAAGGAGGGCACAGGAGAGACTGCAGAGGGGCTGTGGGTGAGGGAAAAAGTGTGCAGAGGTGGGGGTTGCTGGGCCATACGGCCAGGTGGGGTGTACCTTTGTGAGAGAGCCATGGTGGGGTGCCCGGAAAGGTGCATAACCCTGGCTGTGTGCGTGCAAATACCAGCAGCAGTGGCAGGTGCTTGGGTAGTGCTGACTCTGGTAGGGGCTGGCTGGAGAGGAGCTGTGCAGAACTAGGAGGTGTGGGGGAAGAGAAGCCTGTGGGGGGCTCTCTGTCAGCCTCTGGGGAGGCAGAGGAGCAGCACTGCCAGGGTAAGCAGTGCCAGGGGCAGAGCACAGGGAGCAGGCAGTGCGGGCAGGCTGCTGGCAGCCTGGGCAGGGCAGGCAGTGGGGTGGCATGGGCAGGACACGTTTAAGTCCAGGCCACGCACGTGCTCTGTGCCTCCCCTGCCACTGTGCCCATGGCAGCAGAGGTGTCAGCGGGCACCCAGCCAGCCAGCTGCCCTGGCTCTGTGGCTGCCCAGAGCCATGTGGGCAGGGTTGGGCTGCCTGTGGGGCCACAGCCCTAGCCGGGAGCCGTTGTGCCCTGTTTGGAGAGGCGCCCTGCCAAGGAGGGGTGGCCGTGCCCCATGCCACGCATCGCTGCAATACTTGGCGGTGCTGTAATTGCCACCTCTGGAGGCTGCGTCCCAGATCTGGCAGGAGTATAGGAGACTTGGCAAGCAAAGGAGAGTACTCGATGTTATTCATCTAGGAATACAACTCTCACCTCCTTCATGTTGAATGAATCCTCATAGCCATCCTCATTAAGTGCTGTAGGGGAACTGGAAGCTCAGAAAGATTTAATTGTTTGTTGGAGTTATTGGGCAGAACTGAGAATGGAACCTAAATCTTTGAGAGCCTCCTGCTGTGCTTTAACCACGAAAAGAATCCATCCCTTCCCGATATGCTTGTGCAATCCATTGTTTTAAAATTATGTCCTTACGAGGTTGCACAGATGTTGCTGGGGCAGGCATTAGACCTCTAGAGTAATCACTAAAGGGGAAGAAGTGGAGGAAGGACAGAATGCAGCGTGGGTCTCCAAGTTGCAATGTGTTTGCAGGAGCGTGAAGTGGAATCATCGTGTAAATGCTCTGAGTAATAGACCCTTTTCCCCTAGGAGTAAACTAAGGCATGGAGAAGCCCAGTATGATTTTAAGTCATACTGAAAATCTGTGCCAGAGATTAAACCTACTGATGCTGATGTTCAGTTATACATCACAAG
Organism: Merops nubicus; assembly: GCF_000691845.1. Classification (NCBI taxonomy): domain Eukaryota; kingdom Metazoa; phylum Chordata; class Aves; order Coraciiformes; family Meropidae; genus Merops; species Merops nubicus. Next base: position 4,798 of record NW_008584518.1, on the reverse strand, counting down.
TCCACCTTCTTCCCCAGATAGCTTACTCTGTGTAAGAGATACGGTTCCTTTACCTGGCATGCAAGAATGTCCCCCACCACTACACAGATCGTCTCTCACCATCCACCAGCTGGGAGGTTCCAGTGGGAAAGTTGTGTCAGTAGAAGAATACTTTGATTGTTATCTTTCTCTGCTGAACGTCCCCCTTTAGATGGACGTTAACTCATCATGAACAAAATGATGTGGTCTCTTCCACCAAAAGAAAAGACAAAGGAGGGATAAAGAAAACTGAAGAAAAATATAATATCTATGTAATAAAACAAACAGGAAAAAAGACTGGATGAGGGTGAAGACATTCGTGCTATAAGAATAAGAAGAAGTTAGCTACAGGATTATGCCAAGAAGATTACTTATGTCAGCACTGTCATTCTCTAAAAGGGTCAGAGTCTGTAAGGTGCCCAGTGGTGCAAGCACTGTGAGTTGCTGGAGACATGACCAACAACAGAACAGATGGATATTTTCATCAAGATTTCTTCTGCTGGTGTTGTGGATTGCCTCCGTTTGGCTAAGTGGAGGATGAGGAGGAGATCCTGCAGCTGGTTACACTTGAGGTGGGAATATTTCTCCTCTTTCTTCATCGGTGTTACTTGCTTTTAGGTTTGTGGCTTTTTTGGGGCAATAGCAGAGCAGAACATTCCCCTGAGCAGTACTGATTTTCCCTGGCAGCTTGCTCAACTGTGGTGGAAAGGGATGATCCTAAACTTCTTGTCATGTGCAGTGTTCCCAGCCATTTGTGAACCTCATCCCAGTTCCAGAGGGCACACAGGGCCTGGGATGCTGGACCTTGGCTTGCTCAAAGTAGCTGCTCTTGTGGACTGATGACCCTGTGGCCATGATAGGCAGCAGCCCAGCCCAGGAAGCACAGACAGCCTCAAGCCTTGCCTTGCTGCTCTGCTTTCCATGGCCCCACACGGTGACTCACACTTCCCCACTGCCACTGGAAACTGAGGCCAGGGCCTGGCTTGAAAAGGCCCTTGGCCTGACCAGCTCTGATAGCTGTTTATGTTCTTAACATGCAATATTAAAGCAGTGGTACCAGGTCTCTCATAAAGACTTTCCTCTACTCTTGACATTTTTTGGCCCATAGTTTCCAAGGCAGAGAAAGAGACTGTAGCCTTTCTCTCATCATTATCACCCATTTTAGTATAGATGTTTCTAGTGTAATGGTACTGGAGCATTATGGAACCGCTCCTCTTCAGATGGCATTTGTGACTTGTGTTCTTTGAGGCAACATCCAGACAAGAGAATGGAAAGGATTGAAACATTATTTGGTGTACTAAGTGTTGTGGAAAAATGGGAAGACCAGCCCCAAACCCTAAGCGTTCTGTAATCTGTTTTGTTTTTGACTTCAAGGCCTGTTTGAAATCCTCCCGCATTACGATGTATCTTCCAAGGAACAGCAGTATCTTGAACAGGGAGAAAAACCTTGGTATTCCACATACCCTACTCCACCCTCTGTCAGTAAAATCTGTGGGTACAGAGCGGTAATCAGAGAGGTTTTTCTTTGGGGCAGAGGGTGCACAAACCACACAAGATCAGAAAGCTTTCCTAATGCTGGATTTGAAGTTTGGCTCTGTGGTAAATTAAGAGAACTGTCACCCAAAGAGAAGCGGATAAAGAAACCAGCATTTGTCTAGTGTGTTGGTCTTTACAACTCATGAGTTCAACACTAATGAGTTATGGGTTGGCCCATGAAAACATAATGTGTAAATTAGGAATTTAATGATGTGTAAGATTAAAAGCTGTGCGGGGTTGCATTTATTTAAGGCTGCCATCTTGTGTTCAAAGAGGAATTACTTTATCAGACAATGTCCCTTTCACTAGGTTTAAATTGATTCTGTTTTGCGTGTTATGGAGGGTACTCAAGTGCCCGAGACTGCCAGCTGACAATATTTCCCACTAAATGCCCTTTCTGTAGCTCTGTTTGCAGCTTCAAAATGGCAAACATACCATGCAAGCCGTAATGACTTTGTCTTAACTTCCAGAGATAAATAAATGCAGATTTCGCTCTCCACATCCCTCTCCATAAATTTAGTTGCAGGAAAGCTTCTATTCAAGCAAGAAATGTAAACCTAAAATCCTTACTGCTTCTCTATTTGTCTTGCTTTCCTGATACTTCACTGACAAGTCTACTACACCTACCCAAAACCTCTTCACTTTCGAAAAGAACCCAAACCCAAACCCCAAGCTGTATTAACCAGTGAGGAGGACCTTTATATGTCCATTTTCATTGCAATGTGTGCAGTTAACTTCTAGCTACTTGCTGTATGGCATCATGGCAATATTTTTCAAACCAGGAACCCTAGTTCTCAAGTCATGTTCTGCTGCTGTTGGTAACCAACACAAGCTCTTTTGGGAGCTTGACAATGAGCCAAGTATGCATGCTGGAGCCTCCTGGGTTGGCCAAGTGACACTCTGTGGGGAGGATTCAGTATGCTTTGCATGCCCTGATTAACACAGTTTAAAGTTGCATAATTCCTTCTTGAGTGCACCAAAGAAAAAGAAAGACGATGGTTGAGTGTTCTGCTTACCTGCAGAGCCTTGGTGGAGAACACCTCTGCTTTGATTTGCTTCACATATGCAGCAAAATTTTAAAATAAGGCCCAAATCAGCTAAGGCATTCAGGCATCTAGTTAGGTATGCTAGGAGGCCCATGTTCCCCATTTAGCTACTTCCTGAGCTTGCGGGCAAGTTCCACCCATCATCCATTGGTTAGAGCAGTCTCTTAACAGATGTGGAAAACCTGTTTTCAGAGCCTCACCCTGCCTAATTTAGATAGATTGAAGTGCTTCTCCTAGCCAAGCAGCCTGACCATTCAGCTATTGACTACCCCAGTCAGAGCCCATCATGATGATACAGCCTGATGAAATATTAGAGCTCAGGTGGTTAGGGCACCTCCCTGAGCTAGAGCTGAGCAAGATGCCAGTCTCTGCTCCAAGGAAATGTGAAGTGAAACAGCAGCATGAGGAGAGGCTGCACCAACAGAGGTTCAAGTCTGGGCCAAGTGGAGTTTTGAGACAAGCGTCGCCCCTGCCTGCGAGTGTCCCGAACCCACAGCTTTTGAGGAAAATATGAGGGATGGTTAACAATGAGGCTGTGGTGTGCAGCAGTGAGTGTCTTTTTCAAGCCATTTAGGTTTTCAAAGTTGCGTTCAAATAGGATAAGTTTGGTTCTTTATTTTCAGCTGACCAGATATGGATGACCCCAGCTTGAAGCTGTCCCTGTGTTTGTGTGCCATGCTTGTGTCCAATTTATTCCTCACTGCATATGTACTAGAGCCATTATTTTTAATAGCTGAACAGTATAGCTTTTCATACTTGTCTTCTTTAATTGAAGTAGAGACCATGCCTCACTATCTGTTTATACAGTGCTCAGCATTAAGTTGCTCAGAGTCTCAGGGGCAACTTGAACAGAAATATTAACAAGAAAGACAACAGTAAACATGTAAACAGGACGCAGTCCATATTCCTGGTTTCATCCTCCTGTCCTAGGGACACAAGAGTTGCACAAACACACTATCTGCTAGTCCCCAACTATCAGCTTTTGAGCTCCTCTGGTCATCGTGGAATCAAATCTGGCAGAGGGCAATGGCAATGGTGGTACTTCGAGGAGAAAGACACCAATTAGTGCTCCAATAAAGAAAAGCTAGAGAGAAAATGTTACCCATGCCGTTTGACATCTGACAGCTCCCTGGTTCAAATCTATGCATCTTTGGTTGAGTCACAGCATGTGCTGTCTCTTGCCAAGCTGAAAGGCTGGAAAAGTGGTGTGAGGGTATATGTGGGCGTGGTAGGAGTCACACAGGACAGGAGGAGGGCACTGAGGAGAGCAGACAATGACCTAGTTTGGGTGTTTAAGGAGCACATAAAAGACCTGAGGCTGTAACAGGCTAGAGGCTAAGGGCTTGGGAAGGATTTGAGGTGCTGCAGTGGAAATTTCATAGTGAGATCAAGTTTTAAATGTCATAGGGAGGACAGTTTTGGGGCATATGATCCGCATATGCCCCAAAACCACAAGCAACCTATGTACTTAGTTTGCAGTTTTAAGTATTGAAAGAATTCTTTAAAAAGGTTTGCCACACCTTCTACTATCTAGTGACTTTTGCTTTATAGAAGTTCTTATGAAGGACAGAATTGTTCCAGAAAGCTCACCTTAATATTTGTTTATTACCTGCACTACGGGAATCTGAGCTTCCCATGCAGCAGGCGCCATGCAAATGTGCTGCTGTTACAGTAAACACAGAAACACTGGTGGAGGAGGCAGGGAGGCAACTTCTTCCCTTGAGTACTTTATACAAAATAAGGATTTGGTGGTAAAGCAAACAAATTTAAATGATGCCCACAGGGAAGAACTTGGTTTTGGCCAGGAGACGCTGGCCTTAGTACCTGCTCTATAAAACTGAGAGTCAACCAAAACATTCCTCTGGGCTTGCTTCTGCCAGCTCCTGAGGTATCCAGAGGGAACTCAATATGGACTGAAAACCACGTTACTACCGAGGTTGTTCACTCGCAAGAATAGCTCGAGATGCCGTTCTGAAGCCAAACGCCAAAATGCCTTGGCAGTTCAGTCACTGACTGGCATTCCTACGCAGCCAATCTATGTGACTGCTGCTCTGCCACCTATTTTTAACAGGATGCAACTATTTATCATGTTTCTGGCTGAGATTTTTATAGTCGAGACTCCTGCCATCCATCAGCTCCAGACAAGTTATGTGAAAGAAGGGTTTCTCTCAGGAGCGCTCTGAGCATTCCGGACGAAC
>NW_008584517.1:0-677 GCF_000691845.1 Merops nubicus | reverse complement strand
AACACTCAGACACCCCAAAAATATTCTATAGACTCTTCCCGGCTCTACAGGGCACTGAGCGCCCCAAAAATGGGTCTAGAGGGAGCTGGGACCCCCCGAAATGGTTCTATGGGGTCTCACGGCTCTATAGGGCACTGGGCACCCCAAAAATGGGTCTAGAAGGAGCTGGGACCCCCCTAAAAGATCCTACAGGGTTTCTCTGGCTCTATAGGGCACTGAGCACCCCAAAAATGGGTCTAGAGGGAGCTGGGACCCCCCGAAATGGTTCTATGGGGTCTCACGGCTCTATAGGGCACTAAAACCCCCAAAAAGGGCCTAGAGGGCACTGGGACACCCCAGAAATATTCTATAGGCCCTCCCTGGCTGCATAGGGTACTGGGACCCCCCCTAAATTATTCTATAGGGTCTCCCCAATTTTCTAGAGCCCCAGAATACTTCCTGGAAAATTCTATAGGGTCTCCCCAGCTCTATAGGGCACTAGGACCCCCCTAAAGGACTCTGTGGGGTCTCCCCAGCTCGACAAGGCCCCGGGACACCCCTCAAAGGACACTACAGGGTCCCCCCAGCCCCACAAGGCCCCGAGTCACCCCTTAAATGATGATAGAAGCGCTACAGGACCCTGAGTCACCCCAAAAAAAACCTACAGAACCCCTATATACCCCCGCGACCCCCCCCAA
>NW_008584516.1:0-12810 GCF_000691845.1 Merops nubicus | reverse complement strand
CTAAATGATTCTATGATTCTATGAGCTTATGAATAAAACCAAAATAAACCAGAAACAGTATAGTTAGAAGAGATCTACTGTCATGCATATTAGTCTTCCCTCCTCCCCCAAACTCTCTCTCATCAAAACCCAAAATAACAGGTTTTTACATCTATTATTGCAAATTTCAGTTCAATATACAGAAAAATCATACAGAAACAGCCTTCACCTATGTAGGCTCTTTCAGGCATCTATACTATACAGACCACACCTGCCTCAGTCTTACTCAGTGGCAAAATAGAATAAAAAAATGTAACAAACAAACATGGTGATAAATCTATTACTCTATTCCATATAGGAACACGGATGTTACTATGTTACCATTCATCAAGTTTCATTTTAGACCTGTAAGTCATTGAGTACAGTGGACAATCAAGTTTTACATGGGAGTTTTTAATACAGAGCTGCTGTCTGGTTTTCCCAAGAAGATACTTTAACCAAGGGACAAGATCAAAATGTTTGGAATGATCTTTAGCAATTAGAGTTTAAGATTTCTATCTTTCTATTTGCATGCACTTCTTTCCTTACCTGTCACATTTCAACAGGTAGGCTGAGACTGTTCTGAGAGCTGTCTTCCATCATGACCAGTCTGAATACATTTTTAATTGTAGAGTTTTAAATGTGAGCATAATATTTGACATGCATCCTGAAGCAAACAGTAAGACATATCTTCTGCCAAAATCTCCAGTGAAGGCAATCCCAACAGTTAGGAGGAAGTGTCAGCCACAAACAGTTTCATGAAACATAAAACCCCTTGAGAAGGAAAAAGTCATTATTTGTTAAATTAAATGGAAATTTTTCATTCTAATACTTCCAATCTGGTTTTGTAGATTTTCTCAGGTGTGCTTAATTAAACCCAGTCACCAACACCAACTTTGCTCAAAAGAGCAACTCATGAATATGGCACAGAGGCAGCTTAGCCCTGGAGGAGTATGTCATGTTTGTTCATAGAAAAGACTGGTCATTAATTGCTCCCTTTGTTCTAATCCTCTTAACGATATCTTTGACATAACACTACAAGTCATTGTGACGTATTCCTCACAGATAGTGACATCTACACCATGTTAAGTTAATAAAACTATATCTTTGAAGGATTTTCAATGAGATATTTAAAGACATGGCTAAAAAGGTCTGGATGTGCTTACAGTGGAATTAAGAAGCCATACTAAAATTCTTACTATTATCTCCAAATACACATTGTATTAAAAATAATCTAAGCAAACATTTTGTGTTCTGTATTTGCCATAATTAATGGAACTCAGGCAGAAGTCCACCATGCCAATCTATTTGAGCCGTGCTCCCATACCAAAGGGAACCATAATTCTTCATAGGTCTGCTGATCGTAAATCTCTGGACAACTGAGAGGACTAACTTTTTGACTGCCCCAGTAAAAAAAGACATTGCTGTCTGGTTCTGGGTGATAAAGTAACCACACAGAACCAAAGACATCTCTCCAAGAGTTAAAACAAGGTTGTTGCCATTTCACACTTAATTCTAGAACATAAAACAGATAAGCAAAGCTATCCCATAAAGTAAGGCACATACTCAGTGTGCACTTTCTAAATTTGAAGACGTAACTTATCTCCGTAACAGGTCCATCGTATCATATCATCCATAGTGGAGTTCTACTGCAAAGCACATAATAATTCACAGAAGAAACACAAAGCAAATAACAAACAAGCTGCATGGAAAGTTCATACCTGGAGAACAGTTGAAAACTCCAGAGATTCACAGACCTTCAACATGCAAATCACAGTGCCCACCCCCAGAGGTGGTGACACTATTCCAATTATCTTGGCCCAGTTTTCCAACTTGAAATTCAGTTTCTGTAATTCATATTATATAGCAGCTCCTCCTACCTGCCAATTATTTATATTAACACAGCCACCAAGCTTCATGCAGTTACAGGTGTGAGAAACTCTACGTTAAACATTGCATTAGCTAATTGTATACCTGGTAAGGACTTAAGAAAAGTAGTAGAGCAGGAGTGGATATGGTTATCTGGAACCTTGTTTCTTGAGCTAATCCAAAAGGAGTCAGATCCTATGGGAAGCCAAAGTGAGCCAAGGAGGGTAACCCTGTGCCCAGGTAGGTTTCTGGGTGTGTAGTGGCAGGAAGAAGGAAGAAAGCTTTTCATGATTTTGCAATTGCCCATATCCAGTCTAGTAGCTCCCACCACGTTGTTCTTGTACAACACAGGCTCTGGTCTCCTCTGAAACTTTCTATTCCCACTCATCCAAAACATCCTCTCCCACCTCTTAGTTCTATCAGCTGTTTCTCCCCTCTTGTCTGCTACCTGCTTCATTACCTTTACTTCTTGAATGAGGCATTAAAAATAAAATAAAAACATCCACCCACACACAAGCAGCCACCCTCTGCTGTACTGAGCTTCAGGACACAAAACATCAGGAAAAAGAACCAGCCAGCCACATGGGTGCCAGCAGGCTCCTGCCAGCCCCAGCATGCCTGCAACTGCAACGCACCCAGCCTGGGCTACGGGAATGCAGGAAAGGTGACCTACACCTCTTAGATGTGATAGAGGGGAAACAACAGTTGGCGCACCTTCTCATGACTAACTGAAGGCTGAGGTTGCACATGGCTTGCTCACAGAACCAATTTTACCTGCTGGGACACCACCTCAGCTGACTTACTGGAGGGCGAAAGCAGAAAAGAGTAATTTCACCGAGATGCATAATTCACAACAAGCTCTTTGATGGATTAGTCAGCAAACTACACCAGCACAGCCATTCACACTTTTTATTTATATGCACAAAAGAATTGAGTATCTACAGAATATTTGTTCATTAATGCATTTACACACATATAACTTATTAGCAGAATGCAGGAGTACCCTGGCCTACCTTATACCTTAGACATCATCCTGCACGTGACAGATCTAGCAGAATTAAGTCAAAGTAATAAACAATAAAGCAAGGTACTTCTGATTTTTTTTGCCTTAAAAGTGTACAAAGAGCAAAAAAGAACTCAACAGAGTGTAAGAGCTTGTTTTATTAGCACCGATATACTAACAGGTAGATTAATAAACCCTGTAGAATATTTATTTCCAAATTTGTTTGGACCATAAAGCAGTGCTGATGTCAACCCTCAATATTCCACTCCCTTTCATTAGCATCAAGAAACATAACCTTAATTGAGAACACTACAAAAGCAACATGCTATTGTACATTATCTCTAATAACATATTATGACCTATTGATCCCACTTTTGAAGTTACAGCTGCATTCGGAGAGAATGAAAGGGGAAATAACCTGAAGGATTTAGAAATTAAAATGTAACAACTGTACTTAAATCTTACTCAATACGCAGACTTAATCACAGCCTGCAGCAAGACTGCATGGCAATATATACCATCAAGCCAGAGCCAAATTATGGAGAAACACTTGCACTTAAAAATTGGTCACCAGCTTCCAGAGAAGTATATTAAAACCTCTAACCTCCATGTGCATTCTTCTTACTCTAGTCCAACGAGCTTGTCCATGTTTCTGGTCCATTGAAATTAACACAACTTCATAGTTTACTGAAATTCTAGTGATTCAGTTGTCTATCCTAAATCCAGTCAAATAACACCATGACCTCTGCATTTAAAAGATCCTACTATAGCCATCATAAAGGATTAATTTAAGTTACATTTCTTTTACTCATTTTTTTTCCCCACTCTCAGACAAAAGATTGCTCCATTCTTCCTTGCAGTCCAGCTTGCCAGGATAAAGTTAGAGAGTTTATAAATTTTAGTTATTATACATAATATTTGATGCCAACATTTCTTTGCTCTTCAGAGCTCAAAACTATCAACTATCAGAACAGTGACCTGATCTCTATTTCAATTCACTTTGTCTTTTGACATGGTCTCATGCACTAACCACTGGACTGAAGCTGTTAAGTTCTTCCCAGCAGAAAGGCCTCTTTGCCCTTCCACTATTGTTTGTCTGGGATACTACAGCAGCATTTTGACTAAACAAACCGAGTACATGATCTAGCCAGTACCATTGTTTGACAAAGTGGAATAGACTGTAAAAATGTATGAGTGAATGCATGTGTGTCTATGTATATAGAGGAAATAAAGTGCACATGGACCACATGTATATATATACACAGCCATAGGAACTGGAAGGCAAAGTTAATTTTGACCATGCATACAGTAGATTAGGAGACATTTATAAATGCTGTTTGCAAACAGTTCTTTAAGGAATTACAAGCATCATAGATACGTTTTATAATTAATATAAAGCTTCAAAATTATACATAGGTTTTACTCTGAGGAGGGAGCAGTCCTATGATTCAGCCATCTATCCAGAATAATTTTGGTCACCGAGGCCCTTCCAACAATTCCTACAAAGAAGTTACTGCACCAATGAGTTTTTCGTATAAAAGCTTAGATGTAATTCTAATACATTTGTCACACATGACTAAAGTAATTATTAAGACTTTAGTTTCACTATACAGATGTGTTATACTTCATCTTTCTTTGATGTTTCAGAACCTTGAGCAAACTGAACACATCACATGCAGAATACAGGCAGCTTCTAGTCAACAGAAGCACTAGAGGAAGGCAGTTAGCCAGCATCTCCAGCTTACTTCATGCCACACTGCATAAGACACAAGAAATCTCACTGTTTTGATGCTTCTGCACAGAGTGCCTTGCATTCTTCACTTCACCTGCTGAGCTACAGTGGAATGCACTGGGAGTGGTCACACTAAACAAGTATGGACTTCTCTGTGTGAACAGAGATTCCGTCTGCAGCTGCCTTGGGGCAAGGATGCTCCACTTTCATTCCTTTTCCAATGACCAGGCCTACCACCAGAAAAACCGATAATAGAAAACCAATGCAGCAGCATTCTCTGGTGATCATCTCCTGGGGACAAGGGACAAGGAGTACATTTATCCACCTAAATGCTATTAAAATTGTGAGAATATCTTGGGAACTCCCTGCTGCAAAAAGAAGCTAGATGAAACAACATTTCAGAAGAAGATACTTACAGTTTACATGTCAGTTGCCACAGCTAAGGCTGAGGAGATTATCAGTTAGGTCTGTTCTTTGCTTCCTCTCTGGTTAGCTGCCTGCAAGAGAAATTCCAAATTCATTTCAGTCATAGTATGACATGCAAACCTGAACAATATAAAACTAAGCCTTGTTAATTCAAATCCTTATGACTCAGTCACAAAAGTAAGGCTGCCATAAGCACTCCAGTTCTCATAAGCCTAATGCTTGTAGGACTAGTTAGACAATGATGGACGTCAATCCAATGCTATCATGAAGTCAAGGACATTTTGTTTTTCTCTTCTTAACGTTTTGGGATGCAGGGTGGCAGTAGAAGTACCTAAAAAACCAACATGAACGATACTCGGCCAGACAGGTTTTCCTAGATCATTCCAGTTATCAGTTATCTGTAGATATTAATACAAACACAGAAACACTGTTCTTCATAAGAAGATTGATTTGTGGAAAATTATTTTTTATATGGAAACAAGAATATTCAACACTTATTGAATTATGTCTTATAAGGCTTACTTTAAGCTTATTTTAGTTTAAGTTAAGTTTTGGTCACCAAATAGGCAAGAAGGAAACAAGGGATTCAAACATGCCGTAAAGCAACACTTTCCACAATCCAGAAAGTGGCAAAGGGAGACAAGTACCTGGCTTGGCAAGAAGTGAACTAAATCTGCTGGTTAAAAAGAAATCTCTAGATCCTCAGGTTTCACATGTAACGGAATTCTCTAGACCTGATCTATGGCTACAAATAAATCTCCGAAGATGCCAGTGTCCAGAGTGCTGGGAACAAGTGGGGTGTCAACTGCCCCACTCATTTCAAATCCCATTTTCAAAACTTTCACTGTTGGCATTGTTAGCAATTTGGGTCTCATAAAAAAGGTCATGGTTGGTGGAAGTAGCAGGAAAAAAGCCCCCTCTCTTTTAAAGGACTCTTTTTATGGGGAACACAAAATCTACAAAATTAACAAATACAGGCAATTATGAACCAGGCCTGATTTCTAAAAAAAACTCACAGTAAATCAAAAAGTTAAGTTAAGCACATGAATTGGACCTCACAAGCAAACACAGCTCCCTAGATTTGAAGTTACGAAATTCTTATATTTCCTCTTATTAAAATATTAGTGACATGACTCTGCAACAAACTAGCTGTTTTTTTTCCCAGAAGGTTAAAAAAACCCAGCAATTATGACAGTATCTCTACCAATGAAGCTGAAGGACAAGCTTTGTCAACAGTCATCCTAGAAAAAGATTAACATGTTTTCCCAAGAGACAGAAAGCCCATTGCAAGCAATGAGTTCATGTGAGTACTCAAAGGAAAATTACACACTTGCTGAAGTTATTTTAAGAGCACTTTATGATTATGAGTTTGAGAGACAAAGACCCAAGTTAAATATAAGAACTGTTTACATCTAGTTCAAGACTATTTTTATTCAAACCCAAATACTGATCCTGTTGACCTTCAGATTAAATAAATCTGCAAAACAATGGTTCAAGACAGAGATAAGTTAGCAAAAACTGAATTTTCTAGTAAAAGCTTGTTGGAAACTCACTTACAGAAAGGATACTGAACGCAAAAAAGAGCAGCAATTCATATATAGAGCCCAGATGTCTCTTCTAGCTGTTGTTGCTATCTACACCTTTTTGTTGTAGTTGCTACCAGCAGTTAAAGGATGATGGCCAAGCTGCAGTGGCTTGTCTTCAATATTAAAGACTTATCTAATGTTCCAGGTAAGTAGTCTAACATTACGTGCTCAGAAAAGCAATAGAAAATAAATTCAGAAATTTTGCAATTCTCTTGTAGAATTCAGGTGAGCCTGTAGATCCACCTGAGCCAGCAGAACTACATCACCTCTGCAAGTATCCAGGACCCAGGACTTTTAGTATTTTAGGACTCGTTCATCAAGAGAAGCTTTTCTTCCCACAAGCACCAACTTCTTCACTGCTCACACATCTCTAAATCTGTACTCATGAACTCATGCTTCTGGTAGAGCAATGTAAAACAGTTATGTCATTTTATACTATCAATTCCAACAGCATGTATCAGAATCCATTATCGTTTTTCAGTAGCACAAGGTCTAACAGACAAGCTCTGGAAGACTGAGCTCCAGTTTTTAACAGGTTATTATCCTGAATTTCCCCACTGTCTGACACACTCAAGGGCAATGCAATGAGGTGCTGCCTCTCAGATAACCTCAGTCCTCAGGAGATGAGTTTAGATTGCTGGTGAAGACAGGCATACATCCACATCCGTACCTCGGTTCATTTGCAACCATCACAAGAGAGCCTGTTGCCTCTTATAAAACTACTGTAACAAAAAACTATGTGAACACACTTTACACCAGCAAGGTAAAATCCACTGGAGCTCATCTGTCAGTCCTAAATTTCATTGTTATTTGAGGGACTAATCAGAGGTTTTATCAGTGCACACAGTCCTCCTCCACCCTCCTTCCTCAACCAATAATACTCGTTGCACACCTACAGTTATGATGAGACCAGTGCGTATAGGGCCTTACTGGGATCAGTGGCCATGGGTACTTCAAAATAAAAAACTGGTTTTAAGAGGATTAGTTCCCTAAAATTGTTTAAAATACGACTCCACGTGAAGAGTTACATTGGTACAACTGAAAGGATCCAGCAAACAACCGACTGACATACAGACCCGGAATTGCCAAGAAGGATAAACTACAACACTCCCTGACAGGCACAGCATCTTCCACCTATACCTGCCTGCTTTTGGAGAATACAGTGTGCAGTAGTTTTCAGGTCACAAAGAGAAGCTTTTATAAGACAATACAAGTTAAGGGGATTTCCTGCTTGTTTGGGGGTGGGGTGATTTTGAAGTATTTTATCAAGTGAGAATCAGAATATGGATTGGTAGTATATCATAAATGGGTGAAAGAGACAACAATATCAACATCATCTTTAGCAACTTCAGCTAGCTTATAGGGCTCATAAGAGTGGTTAGATTCTTGGCTTACCCCAGGCTGATATGCCTTGAAAAGCACTTTCAGGAAACAGTCCTCTCTACTCCCTCGCAAAGCTGAAATATTTTGGCTAAAATATGAGTCCCATGTTGCAGTATTGGGTAATACAATGTCAGACACCAGTAGCGATTTTGCCCACTTACACTCTCCTAGACATTCTTGTTAAGTATTTTGATATAATTAATTAGGCTTAAAAAGTAGCAAGGAAAAGTATGCATTGGAGCAAGAAAAGCTAGTTAAATTAGAAGTCATACACACCAGTTTTGATGATAAAAATCTAATAAAACAACCATGTAACCTTACTCCAAGTTTAGAATAAGAAAATAAATAAGACATAACAGGAGAGGCCATCAACATCCAGATTAATCATAGAATCATAGAATCCTTTAGGTTGCAGTAACATACCGGCCCAGTGACAGTGGACAGTATCTTTCACAGGCTCCAACTTTGACAATAAAGAGATCCTAAAATTTTACCAGACTTTGGGAAACACAAGGCAATACACATGACCTATCCTTCAGTAACTAGCAAGGCCAGATTTCCTCAAGTACTCAGCCATTTCACTTCTATCAGACAAGGTCCACAGAAAGGGCTTCATTCTGCCCATCTTCTCTCCTACCAAAGCCATTTCAGCAGTGCTGCTAGGGTACACTTCATAACTAGGGAGATTTGCCAATTCAGATGTTACTAGGCTTCCCTTGAAACCAGGTCACTGAAATGATTCAGACTATGGAAAAAAAAAAAAAAAAAAAACCACACACACAAAAATAACAGCAGCAGAAATTTCTTAAGCCACTTTATGCTGGAGAAAACACAGTGCAGAAAAACTGCCTAAACGTTTTTAAAACCACAATACAAATATTCATTTGCATACCTTTGTCTGTAGGGTTCACCAGCAACAGAAATGGGTGATTCAGCAACAATCTTACTGTGGGTCAGAAGAACAGAGCCCAAAATTATTAAAATACTCTCTCTCTAGCTACAGAGGCCTTATAGTTAACTTTACACTAGGTATTCTTGATTCTCAGTGAAACCTAAGTCTAGCCAGAAAGCACATTACAATAGCACTCCAAGTTTCCACCCAGGCTAGCAATTTGGAGAAGGAAGGCAGCACCTGGAAAAGGAAGGCAGCACCAGAGAAAGCAACCCAATTTTGAAATTCAGAGGAGTAAGGAAAAAGAAGGTGGGAAAATATCACAATTTGCAGTATGTCCCATCTAATTCACATTATAAGCCAATTCTGCAGCCATGACATATACTTTAATTCATTCATCACAAGTATTTAAAAAAAGCCTAAGAAAGCACTCCAGTATTAGAGAGAGGACAGCAACAGGCATTTCAGCATTCTGAAAGTTATAATTTCTGAAAGCTTCTCCTAAACCAAGCAAACACTGCTAAGTAGTTGCATGTTGCTGTTCATCTAGCAAGGAGTTTAAAAAAAAAAAAAAAAATTATATGCCAAAGATTCAGAGCTACTCAATCAACATCCTCCAAGCAAACAGTAATTGCTATTACTGGGGTTGGTAGGCATGGAAAGGTTAACCAGTTCTGTCACAAAGATCCAACAATTCTAAGGTATAGCATTGCTCAGGGATATATCCCGATTTTAAGAACTGGAAGAGGAATGAAAATCTATATTATTCCGCTATCACACAAGAGATTTTTAACACAGATAAGCTAAGTAGAGGTAAGTTTGGAAATGACAGTGCAGCATTTAAACTTTTTCTGAAACAAATGGTTGAAACAGTTTGAAAAGATAACCTTTGAAAAGATAAGTTTTAAGAGTCAAGTTAAAAGTGTCCATGCAGACTGCATATCAAATCCCAGCTTTCTGCTACTACCACTGACAAGCATCAGCTCCTCTGTGAGGTTGCCCAACTTTCTAATGTACACTGGAACACAAGTACAGATTTTTTCACAAAAGGTCCCCATCTAGAGATTAATTCTATCAATATATTTATTCCAAAATAATGAATATGGAGATCAAGAGTTGATTTAGAGAGTAGACAATTGGATTGTGTCAAAGTACCTCAGGAAGGGCAAATTTGAGAACAGGAACAAATCCACTGAATGACAAAAAATGTACACACTTTATACTTTGGAAAATACATTTGAGAAAAAAAAAATAAGAACAAGGTACTAACTAAACTGCAGTTTTGGGTCACTAACTTGGTTTACATTTGCTGCCTCTCTGACAAATGTCAAGCAAATGTACTACACTTCGACGCAACCTGGCAAATTTCTTAAATAAATAATCGGGCGCATTTACGAAGTTAACTAAAATAAAAGCCCCAGCCTTTTGAGGAAACAGTTTGCTGTTTTAGGCACAGCAGCTTGAGCAGCAAAAGGTGCCTCAGGCTGCCCAGCTGGAGGCGCGTTGCCCAGGCTGCCGAGCGGATTGCAGAGAGCCGACTGCCACCTGCCTTTCACAGCTCCCGGCTGCAGCGCTGCAGCCTGGAAATCAAAACGATCCTGCCGCCAACAGCTGACAAACGGATCTCAAAGCAGGTCGGCCTGAAAAATGTTTATAGCGTTTGACAAAAACAAACCCCAACTCGTTCTTTTGAATCACTTACAGCTTTCGTGAAACACATTAGGAAAGAGCAAACGTATAGACTGTAACTTAAAATTGTTTCCGAATAGGAATGTAGAAACATGCCGAAGAGGATAAAAGGATGATAATGAAGAGAAACAGGCTGATTAACAATAATTTGGAGAACTCGGCGCTGACAAGAACTCCCATTACACATCTCCATAAAATGATGTTACAGAAAATGAGAAGTTCCTCAGTGCTGCTTCCTACAATTATGGCAGCAGCAATACCAATTCATCTCAGGAGCTGCAGCAACTTTAGAACGTGTATTGCCAAACATAAAGATCACATCAAATTTCATAAACCAGATGTTAAATATTAAGCTAAGATACATATTATTGCTATTCAGAAGTCAATCACCACAACATATTAACTAATTACTAGGTACTGCTTTATGTTAAATAACAGTATCAGATTACACACACCCTCCCCACTGCTATCAACAGATAGTACTGGTGGTACACACCTATTACCAACTGATAGTACCATTGACTATCCACTTACGTGTCCTACAGCACAGAAATAAGCCCCAGCCAGCACTGGGGGCGATGCAGCCCCTACAGACCAGAGTGCAGAAAGCAGTGTGCTCCTGCTCATCCCTGACAGCTCAGCTGCTCCCTTGGCTGAATGCTTCACGCAGCCTCTAACACAGGACTCTGCAGGAGTCTCATGTTGTATTTCTGCAGTTCGTGGCTTGTAACGTACAGTTTATTCACCGGAAAGCAATGAACTTCATTCAGTGAAAATCCTTTATTTGTATAAGACTACACTGTATTTGTACAAGACTACATCAACGAAAGTTGGAATCCACGTGGTTTCCCTAAGTAGCTGGGGAAAAAAAAACACAACACCACACAACTCTTTCTTCTGAAACCAGCAGCAATACATAGTTACCACCCTTTGCATGTCTGCTCAACAGGAAATGAGTACAACAAACCTGATATAACCAAAGTTTATGGGTCATTACAAAGTGCACAAACACTCCTACTACCTGTAAGTATTTTAAGAAAACAGCACCAGTTAAAGATTAAAAGAAATGAGAAACTACAGTTATTAATGCCGTCAGCTTTCTCAACCAAAAGAAGGCTGTTACAACATCCTAAGGAATAAGCAGTACAACTTAAAAGCAAGTGTTTACACTACTTATAGTTCAAAACAACCTCTCAAACAGAAAAGTAAACTGCCACCCTCCAGAGCAAAATTTTAGCTCTCAGCAGGACTCCTCACAGCTGCTCAGCACTAAAATGAGAAAATGAGATGAATCCATTAGTAAGTATAATAAAGTTAGATTATCAATACCTGCCGGAAAGTGGGAAAACAGCACAAAACACAGAAGTCTACCAAAATCTTTCACTAGACTAAGCAAAGCACCTAAGGCCAGACCTCAGCCTTTCAAGGCAGTAATAAACTTTTGATTGAGTATACATTATACGTATGACATCACCAAGTTCAACAATTCTTACTAAGTCAAACTTTGCTACACTGAGTCAGAGTCCTACATAATAACCAGATGATGCTGAAAATGCTAGGACTAACATTTGAGTGCAATTTCCATTATGAAAAATTCTACTTTTACAGCACTCTACCTGGGCTAGCATCATGCCAGCTTTTCACATAAAAATTCAAACTAGGAGTGGTTAGCCAGCTTTCAGAACACACGGGTTTCAAAGGCACTACCTTACAGCTGCCAGAGCACTCTATTACTGTAACTTTAACAACGGTTTTTAGTTTTAGGATGTTTTCCTTAGCTGTAATCTTGCAGATTCCAACCATCTTTGCAAGGGTGAACGTATGCACAGAACTCCCCTGCCAACAGTCCAGCTTTCTGAAGGAAGGGATGCACTGGCAGCTCCCACCATCCCTGCTCCACCCCAGGAATAGTCCCAGGCAGATTATCGTTGTGTCAACCTACTGGGCATATTTAGCATCTGGAACGAAACCATAAACCCCAATAGCTGTCATTTATCTGGTAAGAAATCCTCACAAAATGATGGATTAATACAACAGACCGAGGCGCTTCCTTCTGCGTTGCTGTGGAACAGTAAATCCAACTCCACAATTTAGAAAATGCCAAAATATGGTTGTGCCACGGAACGAAGCCAGTCCAGTTAAATAACAACAATAAAAGTACGCTGGGACTTCAAATAGTACTGCAAGAGTACCCCAGGGAAAACCCCACGTT